>NC_057794.1:152099255-152194797 GCF_018294505.1 Triticum aestivum | reverse complement strand
CTGGATCACGTTCATTTAAAAAATCATGTTCCCGAAGGTTTCATTTCGTTTGGACTCTGTTTGATATTCTTTTTCTGTGAGACTCTGAACTAGGCAAAAAAACAACAATTCTGGGTTGGGCCTCCGGTTAATAGGTTAGTCCCAAAAATAATATAAAAGTGTATAATAAAGCCCAATAATGTCCAAAACAGAATATAATATAGCATGAAGCAATCAAAAATTATAGATACGTTGATACGCCTAGTTGATGTGAGACTATCTTCTCCTTTTTTTCTTCTCCACAACCACCATTCTATTCCACCTATAGTGTTATGTCCATGGCTCACGCTCATGTATTGCGTGAAGATTGAAAAAGTTTGAGAACACCAAAAGTATGAAACAATTGCTTGGCTTGTCATCGGGGTTGTGCATGATTTAAATACTTTGTGTGGTGAAGATGGAGCATAGCCATACTACATGATTTTGTAGGGATAGCTCTCTTTGGCCATGTTATTCTGAGAAGACATGATTACTTGGTTAGTATGCTTGAAGTATTATTATTTTTATGTCAATATTAAACTTTTGTCTTGAATCTTATGGATCTGAACATTCATGCCACAATAAAGAAGAATTACTTAGAGAAATATGTTAGGTAACATTCCACATCAAAAATTCCGTTTTTATCATTTACCTACTCGAGGACGAGCAGGAATTAAGCTTGGGGGTGCTGATACGTCTCCAATGTATCTATAATTTTTGATTGTTCCATGCTATTATATTATCAACCTTGGATGTGTTATATGCATTTATATGCTATTATATATGATTTTTGGGACTAACCTATTAACCCAGAGCCCATTGCCAGTTTCTGTTTTTTCCTTGTTTTAGAGTATCGCAGAAAGGGAAAATCAAACGAAGTCCAATTGACCTGAAACTTCACGAAACTTATTTTTGGATCAGAAGAAGCCCGGGAGACTTGGAGTCCATGTAAGGGAAGCTTCAAGGAGGCCACGAGGTAGGGGGCGCGCCCTCCACCCTCGTGGGCCCCTCGTGGCCCCCTGACGTACTTCTTCCGCCTCTATAATTCCATATACCCTAAAAACATCGGGGAGCACAATATATTGGGAGTTCCACCGCCAGAAGCCTCCGTAGCCACCGAAAGCCAATCTAGACCCGTTCCGGCACCCTGCTGGAGGGGGAATCCTTCTCCGGTGGCCATCTTCATCATCCCGGTTCTCTCCATGACGAGTAGTTCTCCCTCGGGGCTGAGGGTATGTACCAGTAGCTATGTGTTTGATCTCTCTCTCTCTCTTGTGTTCTTGATTTGGCACGATCTTGATGTATCGCGAGCTTTGCTATTATAGTTGGATCTTATGTTTCTCCTCCCCCTCTACTCTCTTGTAATGGATTGAGTTTCCCCTTTGAAGTTATCTTATCGGATTGAGTCTTTAAAGATTTGAGAACACTTGATGTATGTCTTGCCGTGCATATCTGTGGTGACAATGGGATATCACGTGATTCACTTGATGTATGTTTTGGTGATCAACTTGCGGGTTCCGCCCATGAACCTATGCATAGGGGTTGGCACACGTTTTTGTCGTGATTCTCCGGTAGAAACTTTGGGGCACTCTTTGAGGTTCTATGTGTTGGTTGAATAGATGAATCTGAGATTGTGTGATGCATATCATATAATCATACCCACGGATACTTGAGGTGACATTGGAGTATCTAGGTGACATTAGGGTTATGGTTGATTTGTGTCTTAAGGTGTTATTCTAGTATGAACTCTAGGGCTGTTTGTGACACTTACAGGAATAGCCCAACGGATTGATTGGAAAGAATAAATTTGAGGTGGTTTCGTACCCTACCATAATCTCTTCGTTTGTTCTCAGCTATTAGTGACTTTGGAGTGACTCTTTGTTGCATGTTGAGGGATAGTTATGTGATCCAATTATGTTATTATTTTTGAGAGAACTTGCACTAGCGAAAATATGAACCCTAGGCCTTGTTTCCTATCATTGCAATACCGTTTATGCTCACTTTTATCATTAGTTACCTTGCTGTTTCTATATTTTCAGATTACAAAAACTATTATCTACTATCCATATTGCACTTGTATCACCATCTCTTCGCCGAACTAGTGCACCTATACAATTTACCATTGTATTGGGTGTGTTGGGGACACAAGAGACTCTTTGTTATTTGGTTGCAGGGTTGCTTGAGAGACCATCTTCATCCTACGCCTCCTACGGATTGATAAACCTTAGGTCATCCACTTCAGGGAAATTTTCTACTGTCCTACAAACCTCTGCACTTGGAGGCCCAACAACGTCTACAAGAAGAAGGTTGTGTAGTAGACATCAAGCTCTTTTCTGGCGCCGTTGCCGGGGAGGATAGCGCTTGAAGGTATATCTTTAGATCTTGCAATCGAGTCTTTTAGTTTCTTGTTTTATCACTAGTTTAGTTTATAAAAGAAAACTACAAAAATTGGAATTAAGTTTACCTCATACGCTTCATCTTTTTAATATCTTTCGTGAGTATGATGGAAAGGAAAATTGTGTCAAGGTGTTAGAAGAAGAATGCATTAAAATGTTTGGCACTGAATCCTTGAATGATGAGAATGATTGCAATGTTGTTAGTATGAACTCCTTGAATATCCATGGTACTAATGATGATTGCACTAGTTATGATGAAAATGTCTCCTATAAACATGTCAATTTTTGTGGAGTGCATTGGGTTTGTAAGTACACACCAAATAGGGAAGATAGATATTGCAAGAGGCATAAGTACTTAGAAACTAAATTGTTGCAAGATAGGCTAGATGATTGTGCTGAAATATTAAATTTTCATAGCCATACTTGTGAACTTTGCAATGAACATGATCATTTCAGTACCCAATGCAAATTGCTTCATGATCGTATCGTGTCCAAAAATTGTGATGACTTGATTTCCCTTGCACATCATAATGAATTTAGTTTGCTCTTGGGTTTTGAAGAAATGAAACGTATAACTAAGGATATTCCAAAATTTGCCCTTGATAGAGTTCTTCATTTTGATCTAGAGAAGATTTATATGTATTGTGCGGTGAATTGCATTGAAAATCCTTATATTGCCAATTACATAAAGAAAAGAAAGCAAATAGAAGATGACGAGAACACTAATGAAAGGGAAGAGACTCCCAATATTCTCCTATTATTTCTTATGATGAATTAGGTAACGAGGAGGAGCCTCCTATTCAACCAATCTCATTAATAAGGAGCTCCAAAAAGAGGATTGAACCCACACATGATGTGGTGAAGAAGAAGAAAAGAAAAAGGAAGAGAGGTAAAAAGATATCTCTCCCAAATAATGCTGCTCCTATTACTATGTGCCTCATGAAAATACAATTGTGGAATATAATGATACTTCTTATGATCTTGAAAATCTTTTTGGCACTTGCTTGGAACAATATGATAATTGCTATACTATTGGTGCTATCCATACTATTAATTATGAGAGTGATTATGCTTATGATATGAAAAGGCCCAAGCTTGGGGATGCTATGTTTGATGAAGATGATGTTTTTGAGAATATATTTGCTGCAATTAATGTTTGTCCCGAGCTTGGGGATGCTACGCTTAATGAAGATGATATTTTTAGTCTCCCAAGTTTTGATATGCAAATTTATAATGATGATAGCATGCCTCCTACTTATGATAATTATTGTGATGATACATATGCTATAAAAAGTAGTGATGATTATATTTATAAAACTTTTCATGATTACCCTTCTTCTGAAAATTACTCTTTTAATGTGGAAACAATTTATAGTATTCAAGTCTCTTATGATACTCCCACTATTCCGATTGAGAAGAAATTTGCTTATGTGGAGAGTAATAAAATTTCTATGCTTGTAGATCATGAAAAGAATGCTTTGTGTGATAGTTATATTGTTCAATTCATTCATGATGATACTGAAAATTATTATGAGGGAGGAATATATGCTTGTAGGAATTGCAATAATATCAAGTTTCCTCTCTATGTGCTTAAAGTTTTGAAGTTATGCTTGTTTTGCCTTCCTATGCTACTTGATTCTTGTTCCCACAAGTTATTTGCTCACAAAATACCTATGCATAGGAAGTGGGTTAGACATAAATGTTCTAGCCATGTTCTTCATGATGCTCTCTTTATGTTACAATTCTTATCTTTTATGTGCGCATCGTTGAAATCATCATGCCTAGCTAGGGGCGTTAAACGATAGCGCTTGTTGGGAGGCAACCCAACTTTATTTTTTGTTATTCCTTGCTTTTTGTTCCTGTTTAGTAATAAATTAATCATCTAGCCTCTGTTTAGATGTGGTTTTATGTGTTTAATTAGTGTTTGTGCCAAGTAGAACCGTTGGGAAGACTTGGGGAAAGTCTTTTTAATCTTGCTGTAAAAAACAGAAACTTTAGCGCTCACGAGAATTGCTGCCATTTTTATTTGGAAAGTGCTATTTAGTTAATTATTTTTGCAGATAATTAATAGACAAATTACTCAGGTCCAGCAATTTATTTTATAATTTTTGGGGTTCCATAAGTATACTTTTGATCCAGATTACTTCAGACTGTTCTGTTTTTGACAGATTCTGTTTTCGATGTGTTGTTTGCTTATTTTGATGAATCTATGAGTAGTATCAGAGGGTATGAACCATATATAAGTTGGAATACAGTAGATATTACACCAATATGAATTTATAATGAGTTCACAACAGTACCTAAGTGATGATTTATTTTCTTATACTAATGGAGCTTACGAGTTTTCTGTTAAGTTTTGTGTTGTGAAGTTTTCAAGTTTTGGGTAAAGATTCGATGGACTATGGAATAAGGAGTGGAAAGAGCCTAAGCTTCGGGATGCCCAAGGCACCCCAAGGTAATATACAAGGACAACCAAGATCCTAAGCTTGGGGATGTGAAAGTGCAACTATCCCCGGGTGGTTTTGGTAATTCCTAACAACATATAGCTCATTGAGCTAACATTATTCCAAGATTAATATTTCAGGAAAAGCTCAATGAATGCCATGGCATGGATGAGGAAAGTGGATCCCTCAAAATTCTAAGGACAAAAAGTTTGGCTCAAGCTTCAAGATCAAGACTCTACATTTTATATTTTAGTGATCCAAGATCACATTGAGTCTATAGGAAAAGCCAATACTATCAAGGAGGGATGAGGTGCTGCTTAATGGCTTGCTTGCTCAAAATGCTTAGTGATATGCTCCAAAATCCTCAACTACCTTCCCACATCCACATATGACCTAAACCAAAAGTCAAACTCGGCCCCACCGATTCTTTCTATCCGGCGCCACCGAGTTTCAAATGTCATAGCCACTGCCACAAACCCTAGGCAAATTGGTCTCACCGATAGGAATCTCGGTCTCACCGAGATTGGATTGTAATCTCTCTGTTCCCCTTCGTAACGTTTCAGTCTTACCAAGATGAGCGATCGGTCCCACCGAGATTGCAATGTAAGCTCTCTGTTTCCCTTTTGTAACACTTCGGTCTCACCGAGATGAGTGAATCGGTCCCACCGAGTTTACCTGACCAACTCTCTTGTTAGCTTATTACCAAAATCGGTCCCACCGAGTTTGTGTAATCGGTCACACCGAGATTATGTTATGCCCTAACCCTAACCATATCAGTCCTACCGAGTTGCATCTCAGTCCCACCGAAAATCCTAACGGTCACTAGGTTTGCTGAATCGGTCCAACCGAGTTTAACCATTCGGTCCCACCGAGTTTGGAAAATGGTGTGTAACGGTTAGATTCTGTGTAGAGGCTATATATACCCCTCCACCCACTCTTCATTCATGGAGAAAGCCATCAGAACATACCTACACTTCCAATACACATTTTCTGAGAGAGAACCACCTACACTTGTGTTGAGGTCAAGATATTCCATTCCAACCATATGAATCTTGATCTCTAGCCTTCCCCAAGTTGCTTTCCACTCAAATCTTCTTTCAGCCAAATCCAAATCCTATAAGAGAGAGTTGAGTGTTGGGGAGACTATCATTTGAAGCACAAGAGCAAGTAGTTCATCATCAACACACCATTTGTTACTTCTTGGAGAGTGGTGTCTCCTAGATTGGCTAGGTGTCACTTGGGAGCCTCCGACAAGATTGTGGAGTTGAACCAAGGAGTTTGTAAGGGCAAGGAGATCGCCTACTTCGTGAAGATCTACTGCTAGTGAGGAAAGTACTTCATGGGCGACGGCCATGATGGAATAGACAAGGTTGCTTCTTCGTGGACCCTTCATGGGTGGAGCCCTCTATGGACTCGCGCAACCGTTACCCTCCGTGGGTTGAAGTCTCCATCAACGTGGATGCACGATAGCACCACCTATCGGAACCACGACAAAACATCCGTGTCTCCAATTGCGTTTGAATCCTCCAAACCCTTCCCTTTACATTCTTGCAAGTTGCATGCTTTACTTTCTGCTGCTCATATACTTTTTTGCATGCTTGCTTGAATTGTGTGGAGATTGCTTGACTTGTGCTAAGATAGCTAAAATCTGCCAAGAACTAAAATTGGGAAAAGGCTAGATTTTTATTTGGTCAAGTAGTCTAATCACCCCCCCCCTCTAGACATACTTTCGATCCTACAAGTGGTATCAGAGCTTTGGTCTCCATTTGCTTTGATTTCCATAGCTTTTGGTGGTCATAGCCTCGGTTTCACAACCTAGGAGAGTATGGCGTCTAGCGAGGGAAATTATCACTGTAGAGGTCCTTACTTTGATGGTACTAATTTTTCTAGTTGGAAGCATAAGATGAAAATGCATATTCTTGGACATAACCCCGCCGTTTGGGCTATTGTGTGTATTGGCTTGCAAGGTGAATTCTTTGATGGGAAAGAACCGAACCGTGAAGCTACCGCGGAAGAGTTGAAAATTCTGCAATACAACGCTCAAGCTTGTGATATCCTCTTCAACGGATTGTGCCCCGAAGAATTCAACAAAATCAGCCGTCTTGAGAATGCAAAGGAAATTTGGGATACTTTGATTGATATGCACGAAGGTACCGACTCCGTCAAGGAATCCAAATTGGATGTGCTTCAAAGTCAACTTGACAAGTTCAAAATGAAGGATGGTGAAGGTGTCGCTGAAATGTACTCTAGGCTTGCTCTTATCACAAATGAGATTGCCGGCTTAGGGAGTGAAGAGATGACCGATAGATTCATCATCAAGAAGATCCTAAGAGCCTTGGATGGAAAATATGATACCATGTGCACATTGATCCAAATGATGCCCAATTACAAGGATCTCAAGCCAACGGAAGTCATCGGAAGAATTGTTGCTCATGAGATGTCACTCAAGGATAAAGAGGAACTTCACAACAAATCAAGTGGTGCTTACAAAGCCTCATGTGAAGCCCCCACATCATCGAGTGAGAAACAAACCTTCAATGAAGAATTGAGCTTAACGGTGAAGAACTTCAACAAGTCCTACAAGAGTAGAAGCAAAGAGAGAAGCTCCAAGTCAAGGTCCTACAATGACAAAAGATCTTCTAGTCGAGAGCGAAATTGCTACAATTGTGGAATGCCCGGACACTATTCCAATGAGTGTACGCCCCCCTACAAGAGAAGAGAAGATTCTCCCAAGAGAAGAAGTAGAAGAGAAGAATCACCATCTAGAGAAAGAAGGAGTAGAGATGATTGTTATGAACGAAGACCCTCATGGAGAAGCAGGGATTCAGAAAGAAATGACAAGTCATCAAGGAGCTACACAAAACGAAGACATCAAGCTCATGTTGGTGAATGGGTATCCGGCTCCGACTCCGACAACCACTCCGAGAGAAGCTATCACTCCGACTCCGAATATACTCAAGATGAAGGTGTTTCCGGTCTAGCACTTGTGACAACCAACTCCTACGACATATTTGACTCACCAAATGAAGGAGTTAGAACATGCTTCATGGCTAAAGGCCCAAAGGTATCACACCCCGAGTATGTTGATTTCAATAGTGATGAAGATGACTTGTTAGGTGATGATGATTTACTTGTTGACAACTCTAGTGATGAATACTATGATGAAACGTCAATTAATCATGCTAATCAAGATAAAATGAATGACAATGATAAGGAGAAGATTGAGTCTCTAACTAAAGAACTAAACACTCTTAAGTTAGCTCGTGAAACTATCTTAGGAGATCATCGAGAACTTTTAAGGACTCATGAGAAATTACGCTTTGAAAAGCTCAACCTTGAGCAAGAGCATGAGTTCTTAAAAGCAATCAATGATGATCTTCGCAAGAAAAGTTCTTCTTACATTGCCAAGCATTTACTCTTATCCACTTACATGCCTCGAGTCAAGTCTAGTAACAAGAACAAGAAAGATTCTTCCTCTAGTAGTAACAATAATCATGCTAAATCCAATATTGTTGCTTCTAGTAGTTCTCTTGATTCCACTAATGATTCTCTTAGCCAAGTTACACTTAAGCAAGAAAATAGCTTATTGAAGGGAATTATAGAGAAAGGTGTTTACAAGAGTCTTGCCGGAAGTAAGCAATTCGAGGAAATTGTACGCAAGCAAGGAAGGCACCGGAAGAATCAAGGTGTTGGTTTTGAACGAAAGTTCAATGCCAATGGAGTTGAGTGGGAAGAAGATCAATACCCCAAGACGGAGTTTGTTCCTCAACAAGAGAAGTATGATCCTACTTCTCTCAAAGGGACACAAGCTCAAGATCATCTTCCACCACAAGACCACAAGCAAAAAGGCAAGGACAAGCTTCAAGAGGAAATTTATGCATTTGAAGAAGCTCCTAAGGCCTTGGTCTAGTGGGTTCCCAAGACTACTTCAAGTTCCACTTCATCAAGTACAACTACAACACCGAGGATTCCCATCAAGATGGTGTGGATCCCGAAGAAGAAGAACTAGAGAGTTCTTGAGGGTGACTCCGCCAACATACTTCACTCTTATCATCTTGGCAAGAACAAGTGCAATCAACTTCCACATCTTGCACTAGTTCAAGGAGTCACAAACCCTCTTGTTGGTAAGACAAGGGACAAGGTAACCTAAAAGCTTTCATAGACATCATCTTGTTTGTGCATCACTCTATGTCTATGGATATCCTTGTTTGTTCCTTGTGGGACTAACCCGTGTAGGTATTGAAAGTGCAATTCACTCCAATGGATAGCTCCAAATGATCTACATCAACATTGAGCATCCACATCTTCAACATCTACATGAAGTCATCATCAACAAAACCCAAGGTTAGTTCATCCCTCTTAGGGGGTATCTCACATTTAGGGGGAGCTTTACTCTAAGAATTGAGCTAAAGCAACTCTAATGGTGTGAACACAACAAATGCTTTATGTAAAAGTGGTAACCCCACTTGTGCTTAAACGATGAGTATGACCTATGATCAAATGTTCTCATTTGACTCCTAAATCAATATACTCATATATAGAAGACCTAGTCATCGCCAATTGTTTGATAGATGCTAGAATTGGTTGTGCATGCTTTGCCACATATTTCAATTGCCATTTTATTGTGTGAGCATGTTGATTGCATATTTTACTCATTCGAGGACATCAACTTGTTGTTTTGATTGATTGGTTTTCTTTTCTTTTGCCAAGTGGATGGACAAGAATGCCTAAGAACCCTCTCTTGCTATCTATGCTTTTCTCGTCTCAAACTCTATTCATGCTACATCACAAAATTTGATCAAGTCAGATTCGAACCACTCTATGTGAGGAGCATTCGGAGTCCCCGATTCGTCATAGACTTAAACTTCCAAAACTTCTTTGTGCATTTCGGTCTGACCGATTCCTCCATTTCGGTCATACCGAGATCACTAAGTCGATCTAGGTTTTCAATCTCGGTGCAATCGATTTGAACCTTTCGGTCACACTAAGTTTCAGTAACTGCTTGCAGTTATGAATCTCGGTGCCACCGAGTTGTTCCACTCGGTCACACCGACAGGGTCGGGCTATATATACTCACGGGCAAAATTTTGGAAATTTCTCTGAAACCCCTTCGCCCGCGCATAGCTTGCTCTGCCTCCTGGGTCTCCGGATCATCCTCCTCGTCGCCAGCCGCCTCCTGTCGCTGGTCTCCACCGTCGTCAACAGAATTCTTCCCCGCCATTGCCACCGTAGCGAGTTCATCGCCGAACTAGGGTATGGACTCCATCATAGTGCTATCCCCATCCGATTCCTAGCACATTGTGTTCATTATGATTCTTACCACGATTGAAACGCTTCTATCCAGTCAAAACACTCCGTAGATTAGAGTTGAATTGAAAATTTAGGGTTAGGTTTCTACCGAAACCATCTCAGACCATCCGAGTTGTGGAACTCGGTACCACCGATTCGGCTCAGGCCATTGCACATGTAGTTTTCGGTCTGACCGAGAATTGCAAATCGGTGTGACCGAGTTCATGACTTTGTGAAACCCTAGCAGTCTCGGTGCCACCGAACTGTGACTCGGTCTGACCGAGTTCACTAGTTTAGGTTCCAACAGCTGCTTCGGTATCACCAAGTTTACAAATCGGTTGATCTGAAATGCTTTCTGTGGAAAACTAAAACTAAGTTTTTGACTCATTCTTTTGCAAAAACCTCTACATTTTGTGATGCTCATCCACTCTATCTCATCTATATCTATTCACAGGGTCTGCTGCCAGTGTTTGCAATATGTCTGATCAGAGTGACAGCTAGAACAGGTCAGAGGAGCAAGTTCACCTGAGTGAGGGCACTAGTCCCTCTAGCAGTTCAGATAATGGTAGCAGGAGCACTCCCAGCAACTTGCCCAAAGCTGCCACCAGAACAAGGAAGAAGAAAACTTAAGAGTCTGAGGAGGAAGACTATGTGGCAGTTAAGGATGAGGCCGCTTCCAAGAAGAAAGTGGTTAAGAAGGAATATAGCACTGCTGCTGCCACCAAGCCAGGCATGAAGCAAAAGGTCCCTGCACAGAGAATTCCAATGTCTAAGGCCAGAGCATCTACTCAAGTCCCTTTGGGATCTGAACCCAAAGAGGCTGCTGCAGAAGGGAAGAAGAGGAAGGAGAGGATCAAAAAGACTACTGCTAGAGTGCTTGGGAGATCCTCAATCATGAGAGATTCTGAAGAGGAAGAGGAAGAAGAGGTTGCTGCACCAACACCTAAGGCCCAGAAGTTTATGGGTGATACTATCAGGACAGGGGCTGCTTCATCAAAGCCCAAAGAAGCACCCAAAGCAGCCTCCAAGCCCAAGAGTGCACCTAAGAGGAATACCAGGAGTATACCAGCTACTGAGAAGAACAAGGCCCCAGTGCCTGAAGTTGCTGCTGATGATGATGATGAAGGACAAGTCCTGAGAAAGCTCAAACCCAAGATTCCAGACCACAATGATGCTCATCTCGTGGATGAGAACATGGAGATCAGGAGAGACTCAGGGTTGAGGAAATGGAGAGAGACGGACCCATATGCTACAAGAAGAAGGGCTGTTGTTGATTACAGGTTCCACACAAAGGAACAGCAGGACTTCTATGAGATAGTGTTGTTGGACAAGAAGCCTATAGTATGTGAAATGAGGTGGGTCGACTGGAAGTATATCAAGGAAAATGAGGAACACTATCCTGGTGTGTTTGACAGCTTCAGTGCTTGTGGAGTTGCAGACTTTGTTGGGCAGAAGCTCACAAAGTGGAATGAGGAGCTCATAATGCAATTCTACTCCACAACACACTTCTATCCAGATGGCAGGATAGTATGGATGTCTGAAGGTACAAGGTACCACTCAACTATTGAGGAATGGGCAAATCTGATCAATGCTCCTAAGGAAGAAGAAGATGACTTGGATGTCTATGCCAAGAAGAAGATGGATCACAACTCTATGGCAAACATGTACAAGGAGATTCCTGAAGACCAAGCTTGAGAGACGTTTTCGTGCTATGCATTTTCTATGAACTTTTTGGTAACTTGTTTCCAAAGGGGGAGAAAAATGTATAGATCATAGGCTTCGAGAGAGAGAGAGTTTGCTTTTTCTCTCTCTTGTCTTCTTGGTTCAACTTTGGTTGCTTTTGATTGCTTGAGATACTACGCTATTATCTGTGAGACATTGATGATCATGTGGTTGATCATAAGCTACACTTATGCTTGTTAGATGATATTATCTTACTTATCCTTATATGATCATTCACTTTGCTTGGTGATGAGTGCATGTATTTAATTCTTACCATTTTGAGCGCTTCACCAAGATGTATGTGACATGGAAGAGTAACCCATGATCCTAACTCATTGTGCATTTGGAGTCCAAAGCAAATCTTAAGATATGCACAAATTTAGGGGGAGCTCTTGCTTTTCACATACTTCTCAAAGCGACAATATCTTTCACTCTTATTATCATTTGTTGAAGCTTTGATCTATATGTTGTCATCAATTATCAAAAGGGGGGAGATTGAAAGTGCAACTATCCCCGGGTGGTTTTGCTAATTCCTAACAACATATAGCTCATTGAGCTAACATTATTCCAAGATTAATATTTCAGGAAAAGCTCAATGAATGGCATGGCATGGATGAGGAAAGGGGATCCCTCAAAATTCTAAGGACAAAAAGTTTGGCTCAAGCTTCAAGATCAAGACTCTACATTTTATATTTTAGTGATCCAAGATCACATTGAGTCTATATGAAAAGCCAATACTATCAAGGAGGGATGACGTGTTGCTTAATGGCTTGCTTGCTCAAAATGCTTAGTGATATGCTCCAAAATCCTCAACTACCTTCCCACATCCACATATGACCTAAACCAAAAGTCAAACTCGGCCCCACCGATTCTTTCTATCCGGCGCCACTGAGTTTCAAATGTCATAGCCACTGCCACAAACCCTAGGCAAATCGGCCTCACCGATAGGGATCTCGGTCTCACCGAGATGGGATTGTAATCTCTTTGTTTCCATTCGTAACGTTTCAGTCTTACCGAGATGAGCGATCGGTCCCACCAAGATTGCAATGTAAGCTCTCTGTTTCCCTTTTGTAACACTTCGGTCTCACCGAGATGAGCGAATCGGTCCCATCGAGTTTACCTGACCAACTCTCTGGTTAGCTTATTACCAAAATCGGTCCCACCGAGTTTGTGTAATCGGTCACACCGAGATTACGTTATGCCCGAACCCTAACCATATCGGTCCTACCGAGTTGCATCTCAGTCCCACCGAAAATCCTAACGGTCACTAGGTTTGCTGAATCGGTCCGACCGAGTTTAACCATTCGGTCCCACCAAGTTTGGCAAATTGTGTGTAATGGTTAGATTCTGTGTAGAGGCTATATATACCCCTCCACCCACTCTTCATTCGTGGAGAAAGCCATCAGAACATACCTACACTTCCAATACACATTTTCTGAGAGAGAACCACCTACACTTGTGTTGAGGTCAAGATATTCCATTCCAACCATATGAATCTTGATCTCTAGCCTTCCCCAAGTTGCTTTCCACTCAAATCTTCTTTCCACCAAATCCAAATCCTGTAAGAGAGAGTTGAGTGTTGGGAGACTATCATTTGAAGCACAAGAGCAAGGAGTTCATCATCAACACACCATTTGTTACTTCTTAGAGAGTGGTGTCTCCTAGATTGGCTAGGTGTCACTTGGGAGCCTCCGACAAGATTGTGGAGTTGAACCAAGGAGTTTGTAAGGGCAAGGAGATCGCCTACTTCGTGAAGATCGACCACTAGTGAGGCAAGTCCTTCATGAGCGACGGCCATGATGGAATAGACAAGGTTGCTTCTTCGTGGACCCTTCGTGGGAGGAGCCCTCCGTGGACTCGCGCAACCATTACCCTCCGTGGGTTGAAGTCTCCATTAACATGGATGTACGATAGCACCACCTATCGGAACCACGACAAAACATCCGTGTCTCCAATTGCGTTTGAATCCTCCAAACCCTTCCCTTTACATTCTTGCAAGTTGCATGCTTTACTTTTCGCTGCTCATATACTCTTTTGCATGCTTGTTTGAATTGTGTGGAGATTGCTTGACTTGTGCTAAGATAGCTAAAATCTGCCAAGAACTAAAATTGGGAAAAGGCTAGATTTTTATTTGGTCGAGTAGTCTAATCACCCCCCCTCTAGACATACTTTCGATCCTACAGGATGCCCCGGATGGCATCCCCTCTTTCGTCTTCGTTCATCGGTAACTTTACTTGGAGCTATATTTTTATTCGCCACATGATATGTGTTTTGCTTGGAGCGTCATTTTATTTTATTTAGTTTTGCTTGTTGTTTGAATAAAATACCAAGATCTGAAATTCTTAAATGTTAGCACATAGTTGCATAATTATTTGACTACTCATTGATCTTCACTTATATCTTTCGGAGTAGTTTGTTGTTGCTCTAGTGCTTCACTTATATCTTTTTAGAGCACGGTGGTGGTTTTATTTTGTAGAAATAGATGAACTCTCATGCTTCACTTATATCATTTTGAGAGTCTCTAAATAGAATGGTAGTTTGCTTTGGTTATGAAACTAGTCCTAATATGATGGGCATCCAAGAGGGATATAATAAAAACTTTCATATAAAGTGCATTGAATACTTTGAGAAGTTTGATACTTCATAATTGTTTTGAGATATGGAGATGGTGATATTAGAGTCATGCTAGCTGAGTAGTTGTGAATTTGAGAGATACTTGTGTTGAAGTTTGTGATTCCCGTAGCATGCACGTATGGTGAACCGTTATGTGATGAAGTCGGAGCTTGATTTATTTATTGATTGTCTTCCTTATGAGTGGCGGTCGGGGACGAGCGATGGTCTTTTACTACCAATCTATCCCCCAGGAGCATGCACGTAGTACTTTGTTTCGATAACTAATAGATTTTTGCAATAAGTATGTGAGTTCTTTATGACTAATGTTTAGTCCATGGATTATACGTACTCTCACCCTTCCACCATTGCTAGCCTCTCTAATACCGTGCAACTTTCGCCGGTACCATAAACCTACCATATATCTTCCTCAAAACAGCCACCATACCTACCTATTATGGCATTTCCATAGCCATTCCGAGATATATTGCCATGCAACTTTCCACCATTCCTTTTATTATGACACACTCCATCATTGTCATACTGCTTTGCATGATCATGTAGTTGACATTGTATTTGTGGCAAAGCTACCGGTCATAATTCTTTCATACATGTCACTCATGCATCATTGCACATCCCGGTACACCGCCGGAGGCATTCTTATAGAGTCATATCTTGTTCTATGTATCGAGTTGTAATTCTTGAGTTGTAAATAAATAAAAGTGTGATGATCATCATTATTAGAGCATTGTCCCAGTGAGGAAAGGATGATGGAGACTATGATTCCCCCACAAGTCGGGATGAGACTCCGGACGAAAATAAATAAATAAAAGAGGCCAAAGAAGCCCAAATAAAAAGGCCATAAAAAAGGAGAAAAGGCCCAAATAAAAAAACAAAAATAGAGAGAAAAAGAGAGAAGGGGCAATGCTACTATCCTTTTACCACACTTGTGCTTCAAAGTAGCACCATGATCTTCATGATAGAGAGTCTCCTATGTTGTCACTTACATATACTAGTGGGATCTTTTCATTATAGAACTTGTCTTGTATATTCCAATGATGGGCTTCCTAAAAATGCCCTAGGTCTTCATGAGCAAGCGAGTTGGATGCAGACCCACTAGTTTCTTTTGTTGATCTTTCATACACTTATAGCTCTGGTTCATCTGTTGCATGGCAATCCCTACTCACTCACATTGATATCTATTGATGGGCA
This sequence comes from Triticum aestivum, assembly GCF_018294505.1. Classification (NCBI taxonomy): domain Eukaryota; kingdom Viridiplantae; phylum Streptophyta; class Magnoliopsida; order Poales; family Poaceae; genus Triticum; species Triticum aestivum. The sequence continues at coordinate 152,179,106 of NC_057794.1, read as the reverse complement.
TCTCCATAGCCCATTGATACGCCTAGTTGATGTGAGACTATCTTCTCCTTTTTGTCTTCTCCACAACCACCATTCTATTCCACCTATAGTGCTATCTCCATGGCTCACGCTCATGTATTGCGTGAAGATTGAAAAAGTTTGAGAACACCAAAAGTATGAAACAATTGCTTGGCTTGTCATCGGGATTGTGCATGATTTAAATACTTTGTGTGGTGAAGATGGAGCATAGCCAGACTATATGATTTTGTAGGGATAGCTCTCTTTGGCCATGTTATTTTGAGAACACATGATTACTTGGTTAGTATGCTTGAAGTATTATTATTTTTATGTCAATATTAAACTTTTGTCTTGAATCTTATGGATCTGAACATTAATGCCACAATAAAGAAGAATTACTTAGAGAAATATGTTAGGTAACATCCCACATCAAAAATTCTGTTTTTATCATTTACCTAATCGAGGACGAGCAGGAATTAAGCTTGGGGATGCTGATACGTCTCCAACGTATCTATAATTTTTTATTGTTCCATGCTATTATATTATCAACCTTGGATGTTTTATATACATTTGTATGCTATTTTATATGATTTTTGGGACTAACCAATTAACCCAGAGCCTAGTGCCAGTTTTTGTTGTTTTCCTTGTTTTAGAGTATCGCAGAAAAGGAAAATCAAACGGAGTCCAATTGACCTGAAACTTCATGGAACTTATTTTTGGATCAGAAGAAGCCCGGGAGACTTGGAGTCCACATAAGGGAAGCTTCGAGGAGGCCACGAGGTAGGGGGTGCCCCTCCACCCTCGTGGGCCCCTTGTGGCCCCCTAACATACTTCTTTTGCCTATATAACTCCATATACCCTAAAAACATCGGGGAGCACAATAGATCGGGAGTTCCGCTGCCAGAAGCCTCCGTAGCCACCGAAAGCCAATCTAGACCCATTCCGGCACCCTGCCGGAGGGGGAATCCTTCTCCGGTGGCCATCTTCATCATCCCGGTGCTCTCCATGACGAGGAGGGAGTAGTTCTCCCTCGGGGCTGAGGGTATGTACCAGTAGCTATATGTTTGATCTCTCTCTCTATCGTGTTCTTGATTTGGCACGATCTTGATGTATCGCGAGATTTGCTATTATAGTTGGATCTTATGTTTCTCCCCCCCCCTCTACTCTCTTGTAATGGATTGAGTTTCCCCTTTGAAGTTATCTTATCTGATTGAGTCTTTAAAGATTTGAGAACACTTGATGTATGTCTTGCCGTGCGTATCTGTGGTCACAATGGGATATCACGTGATTCACTTGATGTATGTTTTGGTGATCAACTTGCGGGTTCCGCCCATGAACCTATGCATAGGGGTTGGCACATGTTTTCGTCGTGATTCTCTGGTAGAAACTTTGGGGCACTCTTTGAGGTTCTATGTGTTGGTTGAATAGATGAATCTGAGATTGTGTGATGCATATCGTATAATCATACCCACGGATACTTGAGGTGACATTGGAGTATCTAGGTGACATTAGGGTTATGGTTGATTTGTGTCTTAAGGTGTTAATCTAGTACGAACTATAGGGCGGTTTGTGGCACTTACAAGAATAGCCCAACGGATTGATTGGAAAGAATAAGTTTGAGGTGGTTTCATACCCTACCATAATATCTTCATTTGTTCTCAGCTATTAGTGACTTTGGAGTGACTCTTTGTTGCATGTTGAGGGATAGTTATGTGATCCAATTATGTTATTATTGTTGAGAGGACTTGCACTAGCGAAAGTATGAACCCTAGGCCTTGTTTCAGCACATTGCAATACCGTTTATGCTCACTTTTATCATTAGTTACCTTGCTGTTTTTATATTATCAGATTACAAAAACCTTTATCTACTATCCATATTGCACTTGTATCACCATCTCTTCGCTGAACTAGTGCACCTATACAATTTACCATTGTATTGGGTGTGTTGGGGACACAGGAGACTCTTTGTTATTTGGTTGCAAGGTTGCTTGAGAGAGACCATCTTCATCCTACGCCTCCTATGGATTGATAAACCTTAGGTCATCCACTTGAGGGAAATTTGCTACTGTCCTACAAACCTCTGCACTTGGAGGCCCAACAACGTCTACAAGAAGAAGGTTGTGTAGTAGACATCAAGCTCTTTTCTGGCGCCGTTGCCGGGGAGGTGAGAGCTTGAAGGTATATCTTTAGATCTTGCAATCGAGTCTTTTAGTTTCTTGTTTTATCACTAGTTTAGTTTATAAAATAAAACTCTAAAAAATGGAATTGAGTTTGTCTCATACGCTTCACATTTTCCTGAGGAGCTGAAGAAACATTATCCTGGGTACCCATAATGCTGGCAAGATGATTAGCAAGCTTATTAACTTTCTCTTGTTTGGCGCTTAAATCCTCCAGCGCCTGCTATTGCACCAGAAAGTATGCATCTGAATTATGCAGGGACTTCCTCAGTCCTTCATCTTCCTATCGCAGCACATCTGATCGATGTCTTTCAACTTGAAGGTGAGACTCGAGAAGACGAATTGATTCAGGTAGCGAGTTCAAAGAGCTTGTGCCAGTCGTAGTGGCTAGTAACTCGAACACTACATCAAGACAGGACATTTGGGTTCTGTCAGTATCGTCAAGATAGTTTTTGTCAGCTTTCTTGGAGACCGATAGGGATGTCTCACTATCTTGAACCATATCTGCATTACTTCCTTTACATTGCATAATGGGGTACTGTTCTCCAATATTTTTTCTGCATTCTAAAAGAGAAACAAGCAGAAACATCACAGGTTTCCATGTTGTATATGAAACTCATTTTGGTAAATCAGTTCAGTAGTAAAGTGGACAGGATAACAACATGAAACAAACATATATCTATGTACCATAGTCACTTTATGGTCTATATCATTCTAGTTTTTGTTGCAAAATCAAGATAGAGACACAGTTCAAATAATATTTGTTGAAGACAAAGCAGAATAGACAGAATATAAGTGTGGGAAACTATAGAGCAATAACAACACTTGTAATGTGCATAACATGAGAACATAACTGTTTATGCAATTGAAACTGAAATCAACATAGAGCAAGTCACAACAGCAACCCAGTTAAAGAAACGGGTTTAGAACATACCTATTGCACCATTTGAGTTTCAATTCCATCCTTCAAATTTGAAAATAGTTGGGATGAGTAAATATAGTGATGCAAGAGCAAAGGAGTATGAACCATAGCTACAGAACCTGACCTGAGAACAACTCCTCTTCTCCTTTAAGCGTTGAGTTGGGATTCGAAGTGGTGGTCCTCGTGCTTTGGGCACTGCAGTTCCCTTACTAACTGCTCATGTTTGGGTGCTCTGTGGTGGAGACGGTGTTGTGTCAACTAGAACTGGGTTACTATCTGCTGGGGTTGGGGTTAGAAGGGATGTAGCTGGTTCTCTGTCCAACTGGGTAGGGGTACAATCTGCGAGAGTCTGGGTTATGTGTGGTAGGGCTGGTTCTTGGGCAAGTACAACCGTGGTTCTATCTGCATCAACTGGTAGCACTATATTTTCTCAAGACCGTGTTGTTACTCCCTTAGATACTGCCATCACCCTCTCCAATTCAAATGGCTGATAAACAAGAAAAGTAATTGAATGCATAGGCATTGTATGATAGACAGGTGCAATGGATAGTGGGGAATAAAAATGGGCATGAAATAATTCACATTTATGTTGTCTAACCAAACAGGATAGCATGACACAATTTCACATATATGATGGCTAACAAAACAGGATAGCATGACAAAATTTCACATTATGATGGCTAACTAAAAAAGATGGAAAGACATAGTTCAAAATATGACGACTATGTAAACAGGATGACATGATATAACTATATAATGTGTTTATTAAATAGGTTGGCATGCCATAATTCATATACATGCCGCCTATGGAAACATGATAGCATGATCTAATTCACTGATAGAATGACATAATTCAAAATATGATGACTGTAAACACTAAACAGGATGAGATGATATAACTATATGATGTATTTATTAAATGGGTTGCCATGCCATAATTCAGATAGATGTTGTGTATGTAAACATGATGGCATGATATAGTTCAAATATATGATTTATATAGTAATCAAGTAAGCAGATGGCAATCCATATATGATGTAAAAACTAAGCAATGCAAGACAACATGCATGACATGGGTAATATAACCCTTCCAAGTTTGACCATAGACCTCAGGGGGGAAATAGGACTAGTCATCAGTCTCTGAATCCTCCTCTAAGGAGCTCTCTATAACCAGCAAGATGTTTGCTTCAGCAGGTAGCATTGTCTTCTATGAATACCTTGTTTTCACTCCAGATACTTCCATCACCCCTTCAAATGGCTGATGCACAGGAAGAGTAGTTGAATAGACAAACATTGTCGACAAATGGAACACGTAATACAAAAGAATGATAGCATGATATAATTCACATACATGATGATTGGCTAAACAACATGGCATTGCATAATTCACATATATAATGCCTTTGCAACAAGATATCATTGCATAATTCACATATATAATGTATTGCAACAAGATGTCAATGCATAATTCACATATATGGTAATTAGACACTAAACAGGTGGCATTCACACAACGCATGTCTAAACTAATCAAATGACATAGCAATGCAAGACACCATACGCATGATATGAGCAACATAACCCTACCAAGTTAGAGCATACACCTCGGGGGGGGGGGGAATAAGACTGGCCATCTGTCTCTGAATCCTCCTCTGAGGAGCTATCCGTAACCAATGAGATATGTGCTTCATCAGATAGCATAGTCTGCTCTGAAGACCTTGTTTTCACTCCAGAATTTTCCATCACCGTGTCAAATGGATGATGCACACGCAGAGTAGTTGAATGTACAAACATTGTTGACAAATGTAATATGTAACGAAAAAAAGGATGGCCTGATATAATTCACATATAAGATGACTGGCTCAGCGGGATGGCTTTGCAAAATTCACATATATGATGCCTGGCTAAACAAGATGGCGTTGCATAATTCACATAAACGATGAATAAACTAAACAGATGGCATTCACAAAGCATGTATAAACTAAGCAGATGACATATTTGATGTATAAAGTAAGCAATGCAAGGCACCATATGCATGATATAACCAACATCAGCATGCCAAGTTAGAGCGAAGACCTCAAGGGGTAAATAGGAGTGGTATTCTCCTTCTGAATCCCCCTCAAAACAGATATCTTCCTCTCAATTACAATCCGAAATAGGTGGAGGGAGCCTGCCTTTGCGCCTACCATGGAGCGACATCTGCATGAAATTTTATTGCCACGCAAGGCTCGTCTCTTTTGCTCTACATGTTCAGTCCCATTGTGTACAATAACTGACATGCATAGGAATAAAACATAGTGAGATTATGTAAGGAGTGCATGCAGAAATCCAGAGTGATGGTAGCAACCTGTGGATAGACCCAAAACCAATGATAGCTGGCAGATAATGTCTTCAGTTAAAAAATACAGATAATGGCTTCTTTACTGTTTGTTTCCCACCCAACATGAAACTCATAGTAGACACCAGAGATTAACCAGATAGTAGATAGATACTATTGATTGCGGCCCTGATATGTACCCCACAACCATTTAAAAAGTCAAGTTTGACCATTAGTTTGGAGCTGACTCAGAGACTAATCGGTGAACAGGGAGATAAAGTAGCATCTAATATTAAGCGGTGCATAACGTAAGCAGACACGAAAGAGTGTGACCTCTCTTGCGGACCCGTGTAATCCTCGAGGTCATCTGCTCGGTTGATGATGGTAATGTAGTTGTCATGGCTGCCCACAGCGGGGAAGAAGATCTGAGGCGGCAAAAGACAGTCTGGAGGCCGGATCCCTGCGGCGCTGGACCCTTCTGTCGTTGGAGCAGCTGAGCTAGGGTGGACGACGGCGCAGCAGGAGTAGGAAAAACCACACAAGGTTTTCTTTGACAACTATCTGTAAGAGAAGTAATTCTGTTAGCAATCGTTTGAATTGGAGGATTCTAACAATGCAGGATAGGAAATACACAGTAATAGGATAGGAACGCACGTGCAAAACAGAGAATTTAAAAACACATGATTTCTGCCAATCTGGGTGTTTGGTTCACAAGAATTGGAAGATCACAGGTTGCAAAGAAGCATGGTGAGATTAAGTCAAACCACAAGAAAATGTACGGTTATAATGCTATTATGCTACTATCTCTTAGTCTTGTGCTTCATGAATAGGAATTTGAAAAGGAGGACAAGTGGATATTAAAATTCCTACGTTTTTTCTTTGAAAGAGACACTAAAGGAACAAATCCTACAGTTTTCCTTTGCTCCATTCCTTTGAACGAAATGCATGAATAGTAGTACCATAGGAAACTTTCCTATTCCTATGTTTTTCCTTCACTTTTCCTTTCAAGCACTGGCGATTCTAGTAGGCAGGCTTGAGCAAGGAAAAGCCTACACTCAAAAAATGTTTTTATGCTACTTCTACTACTTTGGACCCAGGCCACTGTCCTACTAGCTCAACTCCCAAGCCCATCGACAAATGCACATCTCAAACGCGCAGAGATAAATAATGACGGCATTCAAGAGAGTCCATCACAGATAGCTAAGTTGCCTAGTACCTCACTGCTTTTCATATAGTAAGAGAAAGTAATCGTATTTCATGTTGCTACATGTGCTCAGTTGACAATATATATAACATGTAGAGTAAAAAAGGGATGCAACAAGTGTACAACCTCTTTGGCGAAGCCATGTCGATCTCAGCGTGATTGGGTTGGTCGGTGAGGATGCTCTGGCTGACTTGGCTGTCGGAGGAGGGGAAGAAAATCTTAGGCGTCTGAGATGGGGCCCGGGGTACTGCTCCGCTGTGATGGAGGGTTTCGTCGTTGGAGCAGCTCCGGTGAGTTGTACGACGCCGAGGCTAAAGCAGGACAAGAGAGACAATGTTAACCTGAGTCGAATTCTAATAGCATCTCCAATAGATGATGTAAAATACATAACCACAAAGTGCTAGATGTAAAATACATCAGCTGCTCATCTCTGAACTTAACAGTCGAAATTGAATTTAACTATCGAAATTGAACTTAACTGTTGAAACTGAACGCACTAGTAGCAGAGAAGCAGTAGCAGCAGCGCATGCGAGAGCCGGGGCAGCTGGTCGTGTAGCAGCATCAGTCGACTGACACCACCGGCCAAACTATCGCCCCCCGTCGCCCGCGGCCGGCGGTGCTTAGCCCCGCCCGCCCCGAAATCACTCCCAATCATCGGTCCGCCGCCGCCCCGGCCATCCCTCTAGGCCCCCCGTATTGAGCTTTTTCTCCGGCAATCCCCACGCCACCGCCGGAAACCACCACCCCCACCCTAGACCCTAAGATATATGGTAGGGTACCTCTCCGGCGAGCCCCCCTCCCCGCTGTGGCTGGTTCTTCCTTAACTCCGGCGAGCCCCCCCCCACCCCCTGAAAATCGACTGACCCAAAAGTCGATTCTGTCGACTGAAATGTAGCCAAATCGGAGCAACATCGCAAGCAAGAGCAATAGCAAGAGCAGACCAGGCAGGGGACCGAGAGCAAGAGCAGAGCAGCAGAGCGAGCAAGAGCTAAAGCAGCAGCAACCTCCTACTGCTGTGGACGTCGCCGCTGAGGGAGCGACACTGTGGAGGAAGTGGCCGTCGATGCCGCCGTGGATGGAGCCGCTCCATGTCGGCTCGGGATCGAGCGCCGGCAACACCGCGAGATTGAATCAAGAAGAAAATGCGGCAATTAGTGTACAACCTCTTTGTCGGCGCCGATTGGGCCTCAGCTTCATCCGAGGAAACGGTGACGATGCTGCTCTTCCGGTGGTGCAGGTGAAGACGGCAGTGTGGGAATGGAGGTGGATCGAAAGACAAGGGGAACGTCGGGGCAACTCTTTGGAGGTGGAGGACGGGGTGGCTGAACTGGCGGGTCGACGAGACCGACGACGGATCCTCATCTGGTACAGTGGATGAGGGACGTCAAGGTGTTTCTATGGACGATATCATCGGGGAAGAGGCTCCGGTTGAGTGGCGGACGGAAGAGGGTGTGGGGCTTCGCGGGTTTTCGCGGCCTCAGTGTACGAATGGGTGGGCTGATGGGATGGGAGTCGGGAACCATGGCTTAGGGACCCGCTTGTCCGAAATGTGGGGTAAGTTACGGAAGTACCCCCATCGATTTGTGCTAGGCGGTTCTTTCGGTTCAAGGGTATCACGGGCATTTCGCGTGTCGGGATTTCGCAGGAGGTGGGAGTTTTCACGCGCGTTGTAATTTTGGGATAGCAAGGCGCGGGTTGAGATGGAGGGAGTTTTCGGAGCACAGCGAGACAAAGAAGTATCTTAAATATTTCGGGGTAACAAGGCGGGGTTGAAATTTCCGGACAAGCCTAACTTGTACGTATGACATCAATTCGCACTTCTGTCGACGGAAAAACAAAAATAAATAAATTCGCACCACACAAGAGAGTCTAGTCGCGTGTACTGTACCAAATCAATTCGCACTACAAATGTGATTCAAAACTTTGAATCATGTTATGTTCAATTAGAATATTTCGCTACGCGTATAATGCATGCAACCTGCTACTCAAATGAACATTTTAGTGCATTCCAAACATATATACTACCGCTTCAATATGAACTAAATTTGAATTCATTTCTCTATTTGAATAAGATCTGCAATAATGATTGTTGTGAAGTCAAACCATTTGAATTCGTTTCTCTATTTTAATAAGGTTTACAATCATCATTATTGTCAAGTTAAACCATCATTTGTGTATTATCTTTGCAGCACACCACATGATTACTATCGATTTATATATGAACTATGTGTACCATATGAACCAGAACTCGATTTTTTGAATCCACTTTATGTTGATTTCAAATCATAGTAGATTTCAAGCTCTAGCTAGATCTTCATAATCTAAACCGTGTCTCATATGTATAATGTGTTTATCACATAATGTATGGTGCCCCGCCCCCTACTCCTACAAGTATTTAGATGTGAGTTGCAAACGCCACACATTACCACAAATTCAAATAAAATGTGAGATTGTTCGATATATATAGTGTTGTTTAGATTGTTCGACATTTAGTTGTAAGCTGCAAATGCCACACATTATCACAAATTCAAATAAAATGTGAGATTGTTCGATGTACAGTATGGTTTAGATTGTTCGACATTTAGCTATGAGTTGCAAACGCCATGCTTTATCACGTTATGGTATAACATGTGCAAAACCACAGCACGCGTATCACCGCTACATTCATGCATGCATATGTTTGTAACACTATGATCTCCTATTCAAATATATGAATCCACTTTCATATCAAATTATCATCTTTGTTAGTCTCTTACACCCACACAATCCTCTAACCTTTGTAGCTAGCAGTAACTTTCACTCGTGCATGCACACGCCCTCCTCGCCCTCCCCCTCCCTCAGCATTCCATCCATCGCGCAAATTCTTTTTTAGGTTGTTCTCCCATAGTCTCCAAAACTCCTTTTCGACACACACCGATCGATAAACCTCTCCAGCGATGTCTGCCTACAACATACACACGCACCTTCCATCTCCTCATTTCTATGTCCATGCCTCGTGTCTCTCATACGGTCCCACTCACGTGTAAACTCTCACCCCTCTTTTCATCAATCTCACAATCGCACACTCCCCCCTATCTAGCTAGTAGCTCAGCATCTCGCACCACCTCCTAGCTCCATTCTCTCTGTCTATCCATCTCGTTGGGCCTTATTTGCCTCTAACAAATGGATGTACACCGACCGAGCTCCCGCTATACATATAGCTATCTAGGTCCTTATAACTCGTTTTTCCCCACGCGTCGATCGATCTACCTCATTAGTGATGTCTCTCCCTTCCTCCGACAAACAACAATTGATCTACCGATCTAGTTAGGTTTGCTTACCAAACACATGGTTCCCCTTCATCATCGATGCATGCGTCCCGACACATCTATCACGCACAGGCACACACGGAAACACATCCCCACTCTTATTGATAATATGGCAGTTCTACCCTCAGTTTGTCTAGTAGGCCTCTCCCACCATCTTCGAGAAGCAACACCATCACCCATCCGGCACTCTACCCCTCTCCCCTCCTCTCTCTCTCCTCTCTCTCTCTCTCTGTCCAACCTATTTCCCGTCCTTCAGTTATGTATGGATGTCGACTGAACTCCCTCAAGACATAGCTGGGTCGCTCCTTCTCAACACATATACGAGTCGTTCTACCTCTCTAGTTTAGGCCTTTGCCTCCCCCTCCTCCCCCACACACACTGATACATCGAGCGCTCTAGTAATGTCTACCTGCCACACCCAAACTTGCCATGTGCCCTCCGACGTTCTGGTAGGTTAGTCGCCCTATATCTTTGACTTGCACACACACAATTTCGATGGCTCTCTTCATGGATCTCGCACCCACCCACTGTAGCGACCCGACCTCAGATGGCCAAGTCTCTGTGCTTCAGTGTCATCCCTGGATCGGTAATGCTGACACACAGTACTCGAAGGATTTATAACAGAGTGGCAATCACACACTTATTACATCGAATGTCTCAAGAGAGAACTTATGAAAATAATATGGCTTAAGGCCATCTAATACAATAACAACGGAAGGCTTGGAATATAAAGTGAGTCCATCAACTCCAACGGCATAGCTGAGCTGCACGGCAACGACCTAACGACCTTACTCCTCATTTGAAAAGTCTGCAACATAATACGTTGCAGCCCGAAAGCGGGTCAGCACATGGAATCTGCTGGCAAAATAACACAGTAGAGCAAGAACAGAGTAATGCTAACACTACATGCATATTTGTCTGGTGGAAAGCTCTATGGTTATAGTTTTTTCGTAAAGCCATTTTTTCCCTACAAGAAAGGAATAGATTTTAATTTAACTATCATGGTAGTTGAAACATCATTGAGAGGGTTCCTCCAACTCAATCTCAATTAAAGTGATTAACATCCCAATAGTATTAATTAAGAATGATGAGATACATGTGATAACCCAAATACTAGATACTCAAGATTTGTCCATAACCAGGGACACGGCTAACCATGATTAGATTATACACTCTGTAGAGGTTTGCGCACTTTTCCCCACAAGACTCGATCGCCTCCATTGGATTTCTTGCACTACAAGGTATTTGAGAAACGGATGACCGAGACATAGTCTTTCAGAAACATTAACTCACTACTCCGGACAGACCATACCAAACCTACATCCCACTACCTGCTGATCTGCCTCTTCAAGAGCTTCACGTAACTTACTCAACTATGCTAGAGCCCATAGTAGCTTGTGGCTGCACACGGAAGTTTCTAGCATGAACCATCTCAGTTCCCTTTGAGCCTAGGTGGCGGTCCATAGGAAGATCACACGGTTACTCCGGGATTTCCAAAAAATACAGGCAACACTGGGTACTCCAGGTGCCTCAATCCACCCAGATGTTAATTTAAATTGCCACCTTAAGTTGAACCATTAATTAATGATCTCACATCTGTCATGGATTTCACTCAAACCCAAACCACGTCTACGAGCATAGCATAGCAATATAAGCAAACGTAGAAGTAACTCCCAAAGGTTTGAATGTAACAGGGTAATAGGTTCTACCTCATCAACTACTTCCCAACCCACATGTTAATGACATCCTAACCATGCAATGTTTGAGGATTGGAACTAATGCATAAAAACTGGGTATGAGAAGAGTATGATCAATGTGTTACTTGCCTTGCTGACGATCTGCAAAACCTAGGGACTCGTAGTAGCACGCTTCGCACTCCGGGTGTTCTATCGCAAACAAACAATAACATACATAAGCAACAAGCAAAGGGCGCAAGAAAAACTCAAATAAAAGAGATTGACCGGAAAGTTCAACTTAAGAACTCCGGTTAGCAAAAATAATCAAATTAAACAGAGCACCGAAACTCAAACGGCGAAAGAGAAAAGCTTCGCTTTACTAATCTGAACCTAGGTCAAATTTTACAGTAGCAAAAACTTATTTAAAGGGGAGGGGGCTGGGGCTGCTTGGGGGAGGGGGCAAGGAATTGGCGGCAGCGGGGAGTCCGGCTCGGACTTGGAGTCCAGGTCGACGGCGGCGGCACGCGCCGCAGGGAAGCGACGGTGACTGCGGGCGGCCTGGCTCGGCTGGGTCTTATGCCCAGTCGGGCGCGGAACTCTTTTTTTTTAATATTTACGCCGACTGAAATAAAATCCTAGAAAAATAAATAAAAATATAAAAATGCCAAAACAAATTTTCACCATCTAAATAAAATATTTAGAACGAGATGAACATTTTCTTGGCCCTAAAATGCAATTTTGAAAACGTGCAATTTTTCTAATGCAAATAAAATCAAATAAAAACAAATAAATGATTTTAATATTTTTCCTCCGATATTTCAATTATTTTTTAGAAGTCATATTATCTCCTCTCATATATTTTTATATGAAATATTTTTCGGAGGGAAAAATAATTAAAATCACAATCCTCGTTTCATTTTTTGATAACAATCAAATATGAAAACCGGGAAATCCCCAACTCTCTCCGAAGGTCCTTGAGTTGCTCAGGATTTCGAGGATTGCGGAGCGAAAATGCAATAAAATATGATATGCATGGATGACTTATGTATAACATTCCAAATTGAAAATTTGGGATGTTACAAACCTACCCCCCTTAAGATGAATCTCGCCCTCGAGATTTGGGTTGGCTAGAAAATAGGTGTGGGTGGTCTTTGCGGAGATCATGCTCTCGTTCCCAGGTGGCTTCATCCTCGGTATGGTGGCTCCACTGAACTTTGCAAAACTTGATAACTTTACTGCGAGTGATTCTCCTGGCAAACTCAAGAATCTTTACTAGCTTTTCTTCATAAGTCAAGTCACTGTCCAACTGAATTGCCTCCAAGGGTACTGTATCCCTTAATGGTATATCGGCCATATCAGCATGACACTTCTTCAGCTGTAAAACGTGGAACACATCATGAACTCCTGACAATCCTTTGGGTAATTCAACCTTGTAGGCAACTTCTCCCATCCGTTCCAAAACACAATACGGTCCTACAAATCTCGGAGCTAGTTTCCCCTTAACTCCAAAACGTTTCACTCCTCGCAAGGGAGATACTCACAGATATACTCTGTCTCCAATTTCATAAGTTACCTCTTTGCATTTTGAGTCCGCATAACTCTTCTGTCTGGACTGCGCAATCTTCAGTCTATCGCGAATCAATTTAACCTTTTCCTCAGACTCCTTGATCAAGTCTGGTCCAAACAATTGTCGGTCTCCTACCTCGTCCCACATCAACGGTGTTCTGCACCTGCGTCCATACAGGGCTTCAAACGGTGCCATCTTCAAACTGGCTTGGTAGCTATTGTTGTACGAAAATTCTGTGTAAGGCAAATTGTCATCCCAACTAGATCCATAATCTAGCGCACAGGCTCTCAACATCTCCTCCGGAATTTGGTTCACTCTCTCAGTCTGTCCATCTGTCTACGGGTGAAAAGCTGTACTGAGCTCTAACCTTGTTCCCAAAGTCTAATGTAACTGATGCCAGAACTTTGAAGTAAACTGTGTTCCTCTATGTGATACGATGGTTCTCGGAACTCCCTGCAGACATACGATCCTGGACATATAAATCTTGGCCAACTTTGCACTGGTATAAGTGGTTTTCACTGGGATGAAGTGAGTCACTTTGGTCAAGCGATCAACTACTACCCATATGGAATCATATCCTGCTTTGGTCCTGGGCAATCCGGTGATAAAGTCCACGCCCAGTTTATCCCACTTCCATTCAGTTATTGGCATAGGCTGTAATAGTCCTGCTAGCTTTTGATGGTCTGCCTTCACTCTCTGACATACATCACATATGGCTACATACTCGGCGATATCCTTCTTCATACCGGTCCACCAGAAACGTTCTTCAAATCCAGATACATCTTGGTGTTTCCTGGGTGTATCGAGTATGGTGAGTCATGAGCCTCTTGAAGTATTGACTTCCTGATCTCATGGTTATTGGGCACATAAACTCGATCCTCAAACCATAAGGTATCATGCTCATCTTCACGAAAACCTTTGGCCTTTCCTTTGCCCATCTTCTCCTTTATTTCGGCAATCTCCTTGTCATCCTTCTGAGCTTCCCGAATCTTGTCCAGCAATGTCGACTGGACCTCCATTGCTGCAACGAAACCTCTAGGAACAATCTCTAATCGAAGTTCCATGATATCCTCTGCTAACTCCTTTAGCAATCCCTTACCTTCAAGGATATTAGCATAACTCTTCCTGCTCAAGGCGTCTGCTACAACATTGGCCTTTCCTGGGTGATAGTGTAGCTTCATATCATAATCCTTTATAAGCTCCAACCATCTCCTTTTCCTAAGGTTCAGTTCCTTCTGGGTGAAAATTTACTTCAAACTATTAAGGTCCGTGTATACATCACATCAGTTTCCAATAAGGTAATGTCTCCAGGTCTTCAATGCATGCACTACGGCTGCTAACTCCAAATCATGCGTGGCATAGTTCAACTCATGAGGTTTTAGTTGTCGTGAGGCATACAAAACAACTCTTCCATCCTGCATAAGTACACATCCAAGTCCTAAGCGAGAGGCGTCGCAATACACTTGGAATTCCTTATGTATATCCGGCAGTGTTAGCACTGGTGTCGTAGTCAACCATTCCTTCAACTCCTAGAAACTTGCCTCGCAATCTTATGTCCATTTAAACTTGGTATCCTTCTTTAACAGTTCAGTCATTGGTTTCGCAATCTTGGAAAAGTTCTCAATGAATCTCCGATAGTAACCTGCGAGTCCAAGGAAACTGCAGATCTCGCTAACTGAGGTGGGTGCCAACCATTCAGTGACTGATTGAATTTTGATGGGGTCTACTGCTATACCTTCTCCCGATATAACATGTCCAAGGAACTTGACTTCCTTCAACCAAAACTCACATTTGCTAAACTTAGCATACAACTGGTGTTCCCTGAGTTTCTCGAGAACTAAACGCAAATGCTCCTTATGCTCCTCTTCATTCTTCGAGTATACCATAATATCATCAATAAACACCACAACAAACTTATCCAAATACTCCATGAACACCTTGTTCATCATGCTCATGAAAATAAGCAGGGCCATTAGTTAGTCCAAATGACATGACCGTGTACTCGTATAATCCATACAGCGTTGTGAACGCTGTCTTTGGTATATCCTTCTCACATATCTCAAACTGATGGTATCCCGATCTCAAATCGATCTTCGAGAACACTTTAGCTCCTTGTAACACCGGCGGCTGTAACCTTAGAAAACAGGCTAGGTTGTCCACTGGCGGCGGGTTGTTGTTGTTGTTGTTACCCTAGTTTTGAACTAGCAATTGCATCAAAGTATTCTGCTGCTGGATCAACTGGGTGAGCTCCGGTGAGAAAACAAAACCAGTGTCACGTCTCGGAGTCATGTGATGGGTTTAGATGGAAGAGATCAGAATAGAAAAGAGGTCTAATGGGAAAACACTACCCATATGCACATGAGACAAACACAAACATTTCACTCAATCAATCAAGCAAGGGCATGCAAACGGTCTAGAACTATCGCAAAAGTGCTCATCTACTACTAATTACATGGGAAAATACTACTAATATTGGGTGGTCATCTAGAAATTTTGATCGATGGAAGACTCCATGATGTCTGCTCTAGCTTCGTCTTCAAAGTCATCATCACTAGGATCGGAATCGGTGTCGTCGATGATGATGTAGTCCTCGGGGCATATCTCCTTGGGTTCTTCTTCTTCTTCTGTTGGTACTGGTCCTCCCATTAATACTCCGATCTTCTTGACTAGGTCGTCATTCTTCTCCAGTAGTGTCTTGATTTCCTCCTCATATCCATCGCGTGTAAACTTGAGTTCTTCCTCCAACTCGATGATTCTAGTCTTCGCCTTCTTCAAGTCCATCATGTCCGCGCACATCTGGTTCTCCTGACGTCGAATGTGCTGGTTTAACTCCTGGATGAAAGCTGTAATGGATCGATCCTTCCTGGTGCTGATTACTTCCCATTGCTCGTCTCGGCGCCCACATATTTGGTAGATAGTGTCCTTAAGCTCCCTGTTGTAGACTTCTCCAATGCGTCCCATGGTAATGTGGGCTGTCATGCTCTTGCCTAGACTCCAGGTGGGTGCTTCAAAAGAAAATTCTATGGGTTTAGAAGTTGGTGAGAACGTTCTTCCTGGAACTTATACTTGAATCATCCAGCGCTCCTCTTCGGGTAAAGTGGCGTTGTATGTTTCAGTGAAGCTTGGTATTCCAATGTTCAAGTACCTAGTGACTTCCTTCAAGTGGCGCCCAAAAGGTGTGTCTTCATCCGGTTGTGCAAACTTGTTCTTCATCTCCACCATCCTAAAGAGTAGAAAACGGAGAGGAGTCAGAAATGAGTAGAGAAGTGTGGCCTAGGGTTTATCTTAGTGGTCGTGTCCTACACTCAGTGTGTGCTCTGATACCATCTTGTAGCGACCCGACCTCAGATGGCCAAGTCTCTGTGCTTCAGTGTCATCCCTGGATCGGTAATGCTGACACACACATTACTCGAAGGATTTATAACAGAGTGGCTATCACACACTTATTACATCGAATGTCTCAAGAGAGAACTTATTACAATAATATGGCTTAAGGCCATCTAATACGATAACAACGGAAGGCTTGAAAGATAAAGTGAGTCCATCAACTCCAACGGCATAGCTGAGCTGCACGGCAATGACCTAACGACCTTACTCCTCATTTGAAAAGTCTGCAACATAATACGTTGCAGCCCGAAAGCGGGTCAGCACATGGAATCTGCTGGCAAAATAACACAGTAGAGCAAGAACAGAGTAATGCTAACACTACATGCATATTTGTCTGGTGGAAAGCTCTATGGTTATAGTTTTTTCGTAAAGCCATTTTTTCCCTACAAGAAAGGAATAGATTTTAATTTAACTATCATGGTAGTTGAAACATCATTGAGAAGGTTCCTCCAACTCAATCTCAATTGAAGTGATTAACATCCCAATAGTATTAATTAAGAATGATGAGATACATGTGATAACCCAAATACTAGATACTCAAGATTTGTCCATAACCAGGGACACGGCTAACCATGATTAGATTATACACTCTGTAGAGGTTTGCGCACTTTTCCCCACAAGACTCGATCGCCTCCATTGGATTTCTTGCACTACAAGGTATTTGAGAAACGGATGACCGAGACATAGTCTTTCAGAAACATTAACTCACTACTCCGGACAGACCATACCAAACCTACATCCCACTACCTGCTGATCTGCCTCTTCAAGAGCTTCACGTAACTTACTCAACTATGCTAGAGCCCATAGTAGCTTGTGGCTGCACACGGATGTTTCTAGCATGAACCATCTCAGTTCCCTTTGAGCCTAGGTGGCGGTCCATAGGAAGATCACACGGTTACTCCGGGATTTCCAAAAAATACAGGCAACACTGGGTACTCCAGGTGCCTCAATCCACCCAGATGTTAATTTAAATTGCCACCTTAAGTTGAACCATTAATTAATGATCTCACATCTGTCATGGATTTCACTCAAACCCAAACCACGTCTACGAGCATAGCATAGCAATATAAGCAAACGTAGAAGTAACTCCCAAAGGTTTGAATGTAACAGGGTAATAGGTTCTACCTCATCAACTACTTCCCAACCCACATGTTAATGACATCCTAACCATGCAATGTTTGAGGATTGGAACTAATGCATAAAAACTGGGTATGAGAAGAGTATGATCAATGTGTTACTTGCCTTGCTGACGATCTGCAAAACCTAGGGACTCGTAGTAGCACGCTTCGCACTCCGGGTGTTCTATCGCAAACAAACAATAACATACATAAGCAACAAGCAAAGGGCGCAAGAAAAACTCAAATAAAAGAGATTGACCAGAAAGTTCAACTTAAGAACTCCGGTTAGCAAAAATAATCAAATTAAACAGAGCACCGAAACTCAAACGGCGAAAGAGAAAAGCTCCGCTTTACTAATCTGAACCTACGTCAAATTTTACAGTAGCAAAAACTTATTGAAGTTGGTTAAGAGGAAAGAGGGTTTCAAGACGAAACTCTAGGCGCTTGAATCGTCTGATTCCGACAAACGAGCGAAAAGAAAAACAGAAACTAAGATTGGATCAGAAATCGCGATCAGAGAAAACATGGAATAAATCCGATAAAAAGAAACTGACGAATAGACTAACGAACGAGCGTTGGTTAGCTGTATCTAACGGGCGAAGAACCGTTCGTTAAGACGAACGTGCGGACGAATGTCCGCTAACTAGAAGAACCGAGAAAACCGGCGAATCCGAAAAAAATGGATCCAGGGTTTCTAAAAAAAGAAAGAAAACCGAACGTTTTTTTTAAAAAAACCGGCGGCGGAGTCCGGTGGCTACCTCCCGCGAGGGCTCCGGCGGGGCGGGGCGCAGGCGGCGGGGCGGCGGCTCGCGGGGGCGGTGGTGGCAGCAGGCGTGGGCGGTGGCAGTAGCTGCGAGCGGCGGCGGCTGGCGCGGCATGGGGCGGCGGTGGCTGCAGGCGGCGTGGGCGGCAGTGTTGGAGGGGTGGCGACGGTATTTAAAGGGGAGGGGTGGCGGCTGCTTGGGGGAGGGGGCAAGGCAGGGGCGGCGGCGGGAAGTCCGGCTCGGACTTGGAGTCCGGGTCGGCGGCGGTGGCGCGCGCACGAAGGGAGGCGGCGGCGGCTGCGGGCGGCCTGGCTCTGCTGGGTCTTAGGCCTAGTCGGGCGCAGAACTATTTTTTTAAATAATTACGCCGACCGAAATAAAATCCTAGAAAAATAAATAAAAATATAAAAATGCCAAAACAAATTTTCACCGTCTAAATAAAATATTTAGAACGAGATGAACATTTTCTTGGCCCTAAAATGCAATTTTGAAAACGTGCAATTTTTCTAATGCAAATAAAATTCAAATAAAATCAAATAAAAACAAATAAATAATTTTAATATTTTTCCTCCAATATTTCAATTATTTTGGAGAAGTCATATTATCTCCTCTCATATATTTTTATATGAAATATTTTTCGGAGGGAAAAATAATTAAAATCACAATCATCGTTTCATTTTTTTATAACAATCAAATACGAAACCGGAAAATCCCCAACTCTCTCCGAAGGTCCTTGAGTTGCTTAGGATTTCGAGGACTGCGGAGCAAAAATGCAATAAAATATGATATGCATGGATGACTTATGTATAACATTCCAAATTGAAAATTTGGGATGTTACACCCACTTGATCGTCTCTTTGACTCTATAGATATCTATGACCCCTCCCTCTCTTCTCGTGGATCGGCCCCTCTATATATGATATCGATAGGGCTCTATTTCACACACATTGCATGTGTCAATTTTTTGTTTGAGATGTCATCGACACATATTCCCACAAATACATTCACGAAATCACCCCCCCCAACAAAAAACACTCACGAACGCACACGCCATTTGTCTAGGTTTGTATCTCTCTCACACACACCCACGTAGGTGGGGGACATGCACAAAGAGAAGGGGTGCACGCATGGCGCATGTACTCCCATCTCTTTCCCAACCACACCCGCGCAGGTAGACGGTGGAGCTCATTTCTGTACGAAAAGGCAGCCCACGTGATAATTTGACACGTGTACTGGTTGTCCACTTGATGGAGGATCGTCTACCACGGGTGAACAAACAAATTATGACTTGACGCGTTATGTTTAAAAAGAGGCAAACCATGTGCGGCCTACCTTAGAGGCAATTCTCTATACACTCGGGATGCTCCATGTGTATTACTTTTGATGTGTCCCGTCAACTCGCAGAACAAGGAGAAGCTTGCTTAGTACACCGTCTCCCCCGCCCACGGGTGTGGTGGCTCGTAGGACGAGGTGAAGCTTTCTTACTATGCCTTACGCCCGCTCCCTCGCCCACGCAAGCGGTGGCTCGCGGGACGAGGAGAAAATTTTACTACTCCCTCCGTTTACTCCTCATCCCTACCTTGGTTAGAGAGATTATCATACTGTTTGGAATACATGTCCTTTAGTAGATTTCAATATGAATTACTAGTACATACTCCAAACATTGATGTATATAGACGTATTTTAGAGTGTAGATTCACTCATTTTGCTCCGTATGTAGTCAATATTGAGACAGATGTAATAGTACGCACTCTCCCTCGCCCACGTGGTGGACGTGCGGCAATTCATTCGGTCTCATATAGCTAGAACGATATATACTGTTATACGTCTCCAACATATCTATAATTTTTGATTGCTCCATGCTATATTATCTACTGTTTTGGACATTATTGGGCTTTATTATCCACTTTTATATTATTTTTGGGACTAACCTATTAACCGGAGGCCCAGCCCAGAATTGTTGTTTCTTGCCTGTTTTAGGGTTTCGAAGAAAAGGAATATCAAACAGAGTCCAAACGGAATGAAACCTTCGGGAACGTGATTTTCTCACCGAATACAACTCAGGAGACTTGGACCCTACGTCAAGCTAATTAATAGGAGGCCACGAGGTAGGGGGCGTGCCTGCCTCCCCCCCCCCCCCAGGCGCGCCCTCCACCCTCGTGGGCCCCCTATTGCTCCACCGACATACTTCTTCCTCCTATATATATCCATGTACCCCCAAACGATCAGATACGGAGCCAAAAACCTAATTCCACCGCCGCAACTTTCTATATCCACGAGATCCCATCTTTAGGCCTGTTCCGGAGCTCCGCCGGAGGGGGCATCGATCACGGAGGGCTTCTACATCATCATCCAAGCCCTTCCGATGAAGTGTGAGTAGTTTACTTCAGACCTACGGGTCCATAGTTAGTAGCTAGATGGCTTCTTCTCTCTTTTTGGATCTCAATACAATGTTCTCCCCCTCTCTCGTGGAGATCTATTTGATGTAATCTTCTTTTTGCGGTGTGTTTGTTGAGAACGATGAATTGTGGGTTTATGATCAAGTCTATCTATGAATAATATTTGAATCTTCTCTGAATTCTTTTATGTATGATTGGTTATCTTTGCAAGTCTATTCGAATTATGAGTTTGGTTTGGCCTACTAGATTGGTTGTTCTTGCCATGGGAGAAGTGCTTAGCTTTGGGTTCGATCTTGTGGTGTCCTTTCCCAGTGACAGAAGGGGCAGCAAGGCACGCATTGTATCATTTTTTACTATATACTGCAAGGCAACAGCCTCACAGTCCTTTATTAAAGCCAAGAAGTAAAAGATATACAAAGTCACAAAAAAGAAACAAGGTTAGGGGGAGAGGCTACTTACAAAGAGAGTTTAAGGTAGGGAAGCTATCCAAGAAGTTAGACTATTTCTATATTTACACTTGATTCTATGAGCTAAAAGAGAAATATCATGAAAAAAAATCCTCCTCCAGGATCTGAAGGTAGGCAACTTATTTCTGAAAATCCTCCCATTCCTTTGTGTCCAAATATTCCAAGTAGCCGTGAAGACTACCTCAGAAAAAAATGGGTAGCCAAAGTCCTTCCTAGCTGCGCAAGCCATCTCAAAAGTAGTCTGGTTAGGGTGAAAACTCCATGAGATGCCCAAGTAATTCCAGACACGTTGGCTGAAGTTGCAAACAAAGAAAAGATGAGCTCTATCTTCATGCAAAGCTGAGAGACACATAACACACGTGTCATCCTGAATAATCCAATGCCTTCACTGCATCATGTCCCTATTGTTTAGACGATCCATCAAGAGGAGCTAGTCAAACACCTTGAGCTTGAGTGTGCAAGAACATTTCCAGATCCACCCGAATATGGGGTCAACCACGACGTCAGAAAAACAAGACAAACAATAAATCCTTGACATCATTTTCATTTCCAGACATCATTTTCCCCCTCATGCAAATTGATCAAAGGCATTAAAGCCTGGAGCTGATTGAATTCCTCGAAGGCTTCAACTGATAAAGGCAGGTCAAAATTGTCGGTCGGGTCAGACAGCTCCATCACATCCTTGATGGTAAGCGTGTCATCAATTACAAAAGAGTGAAGCCTCGGGAATCGTTGTTGCATGATAACCACAGTGTTATTAAGTTGCCAACAGTCCAACCAAAAAACCACCATATCCCCCGACCGCACGTGAGGGACAGCCAACTTACAAAATTTGTCATACAGCTTCAACACGTCTCGCCACCAGAAAGAACCACAACATTGAGTGACTTGGGGCGGTGCGGCAGCATAATATGTGTCCCAGATGAGTGAAACCCAGGGCACGTCCGACTTATTAAAAAATTTGAAGAGATGCTTGATCAAGAAGGCATCATTTTGTATGCCTAGGTCCAGCACTCCAAGGCCTCCCCGATTCTTTGGCCGACAGACCAAATCCCAAGCCGCCAATGATTGCCGTGGTGTATCAGAGTTTCCCCTCCACAAACATTGCCGCATGATATGTTCAATCTGCTTCAAAATTCCTTGAGGCAACAAGAGAGTGCACAGAAAATATATTGGCATAGAACAAAGAACATATTTCAAAAGTTGCAGCCGGCTCCCTTGGTTCAACAGACAAGAGGAAGGAGATAATCTTCTCTCAATGCGATCCACTAAGGGCAACAAGTCATAAATTATGGGCCTAGAGGTACCCATTGGCAATCCAAGATAGGTAAATGGCATGGAACCAACATCACACCCAAGCAAAGCAGCTACATGCTTACCCTCATCATCGGACATATTTATTGGAATCAACGAAGATTTACTAAAGTTGACCCGCAAACCGTAGACTTGGCAAAGACCTCAAGCATTTCCTTGAAAGCAATGAGCTGGCTGTCCACAGCAGGAAGAACAATTAGTGTGTCGTCAGCGTATTACACAATCGGATAATCCATCGAAGAGGTTGGTATGGGAAGTGTGAGAATGTTCCATGCGCACATCTCATTAACCACCGACTGTAATAAATCCACAGCAATCACAGATAACAAAGGAGATAATGGATCTCCTTGACGCACACCCGAACGGCAGACAAAGTGGTTACCAGGCACACCATTTAGAAGAACCGAAGATGACCCAGTGGACAAGATGCTATCAATCCAACTTGTCCAACGGTTATCAAACGCCTTACATTTCAAGATCCTGAGAATCAGCTCATGCTCAATGGTAACAAACGCCTTCGTGAAGTCAAGCTTGAGAAGGATTATAGGCCTTTTGGATGCCTTGCACTGATGGATGTATTCGAAACACCATGCTAGGCAGTCCTGTATGGATCGACAATGAAGAAACCCATATTGATTGCGGTGAATGCACTTTAAGATCACACCCTGTAAACGATTAGCCAAAAGTTTAGTTAAAAACTTTAGGCAAGTATTTGTCAATTATATGGGCCTAAAATCACCAATATATTCCGGGCTCAACTTCTTAGGAATGAGGGTAATAAGAGATGTATTCAGACACTCCATGTCACACTTTCCATCATAAAAATCTTGGACTAGCTTCATAAAATCCTTCTTCAAAATATTCCAACATTTCTTTAAAAAAAGACCAGTAAACCCGTCAGGGCCCGGAGCGCGATCAGAGGGCATGTTATTAATTATCGTATCCACCTCGGAGTCCGTGAAAAGCAAGGATAAATCCTCAAGACCATCAATCTGAGTAATTAATGTGTCAAGGTCAAAACCCATTTGGATACCTTTGGCCTGGCCCATTCTTTGATTAAAATCAGACCAAAACATCCCCGCTATGTGTTGATGGTCAGAGATCACCTCCCCATCCACAGACTTGATCGAGGAAATGGTGTTCCTCCGAAACCTTTCAGTTGCCATAGCGTGGAAAATTTTGGAATTTTCCTCGCCAACTTTGATGTTTCTGATCGTGCAAAGTTGTTTCCAATAAATAAACTACCAATGCAAAATATCTTCAAGGTGCAATTTAACAATCCTGCAAAAATTGAACTCCGGCCAACTCAAGGGCCTAAATTCCTCAATATTATCTAGAAAAATGATCACTTTATTGCAATAAGCAATGAGAGCCTTGACTGTGGACAGGTTGAGGTGCCATTTCTTAAGAGCATAACGAAGTGATTTGAACTTAGCAGAAATGGTTAAGGCAATAGAAGATTTACCTACAGGCCTGTTCCAAACCTCAGAAACACAATCCGTAAAACCAGGCAAATCAACCCAATAGTTTTCAAAGCGAAACACTTTTGCCTTGGGAATACAAGTGGCAATGGAAACCACACACGGGACGCGATCAGAGGTAGTGCGCGCAAGAGGAAGAACCATTGTGTTGGGGTGATCTTGTGTCCAAGCCACAAACGTAAAAAACAAATCAATCTGCTCGAGAAGAGGTGAGGTTTGCATATTGGACCATGTGTACTGATGACCCTTGATTGGCAACTCAACAAGACCCAAATGACCAATTATTTCATTAAACAAAAAAATATCATTCACATCACCACCCGGCTGATTTCGGTTCTCAATCGAGCGCATAAAGTTGAAGTCACCCAAAAGTAACCAATTCTCCTCGAACTGAATATCAAGATTATATAACCACTGCACAAAATCTTCACGCGCAGAACCTTGACACGGGCCATAGATTGAAACAAGAAACCAAGATTCCGATGTGTGTTTAGATTGAAACTTCACAATAATACCATAGGATTTAGCCTCAATTAAGTTGCCTATGAAAAAGGAAGAGTTCCAAATAACCACCATACCAGCAGACGCCCCAGCCGAGGGCACATAGACAAAGTTATCAAAACGCCTTGGACAGAATTTTCTAATGAAGCGTTGATCAATATGCATGCATTTGGTTTCCTGGAGGCAAACAACAGAACACCCGCTTTCATCAATCTTTTGCCTAACCGCAAGCTGACGCGCTTCAGAATTCAGACCCCTAACATTCCAACAAAGAACTTTCCACTCTCTAAACATTGTCTGATTCATTATAAACTAAAAGAAGACACATTAAAAGTAGGCCACACAATGACCTACAACACATTAAATGGACGAGTACTGCAAAGTTCCAAAAAGATAAGAATAGATAAATGGCGATTATGGTACGCCATGGACCTAAACCCTGGATGAAGTAGCTAATCATCAGAGCTTGTGCTGTTGTTGGACTTGGCAGGATTAGCTGCAAGCTTATCCGTCGAGATCTTCTCCGGCGCAATGCGAAGACGAGCACCAATTCTCTGAAGATCAACTATAGCAGTCAGAGGAGGCACTGCAGAGTTATCGTCAGGCTAGGATGCCATAGTTTTACGCTTCTTCAGAGTGTGTGGCTTCTTAGATGGAGTACCAGCAGTCACCTTGCGATATCCATCATGCAGGGCACTGAGACGAGCACTGCGCCTGACCTCAGAATCAACAATGACACGAGAGGCCTTGGGCTTTCTTCCACGCTTCAGAGAAGCTTGAGGAATAGCAGAAAATTCGAAAGCTTCAGCAACAGGCTCATCAATATCATCAAAACAAAGAACTCGAGCTAATGGCCTTTTAACATGTGTCACCTCCCTCATTTGGTTGGTAGAAGGAACAGGTGCAGGTAGCAGCAGCAAATTGGGGGCTGGAGCACTGAAAAGAGGCTCCCACGACTGCTTGTTCTGAAGAGCACCAAGATTAGACTGGAAGACAAACTTTGGAATGTCCGAGATCCCGATAAACGGCAGCACCTTCTCAAAAGTGCGCTTCCACTGCATCACAGGAGGTAAGACCGGCCCAAAGACAGTTAACACTTGCCCAATCATCAGTGGAGGCTGCTGTGGTCCCATTGGGTGCTGGAAAACAACCATATCCGCAGCAACATTATCATTGTTAACTGAATCTTCAGAAAGCTCCAGCACAATGGACTCCTGAGACTGAACTTCCTCAACATTGGCCTATTGCACAGCTTCATGGACATGTGGAGGATCATTCAGTGGCTGCTCATTGGCAGGGTGAGGCACATCATTCCAACCAAGCTCTGGGAATTCAGGCATGACCCAATTGTGATTGTTGAACTGCATATTACCAGGGAGTGGGTGTGGATTGCCATTGAAGGGCATTGGGTTCTCATCAGCAGGCAAAATATCGGCAAAATCCGCAGAGAGTATGTAGACCGGCGCAGTCCAAGAAATCCTAACCCCTCCAAAATCAGCATATTCTCTGTATGCCACTGATCGAGGAACCATAGTCGGTGCAGGGAAAGACACATAGGCTAGAGATTCGACCATCATCGGGTCATCCTGATGCCAATGGTGAAAACGGCTGAAAGTACTGATAACATCGGCAAGATATTGAGAGCGCCTATAATCCAGAGGAACTCCTAGCAGCATAATCCATCCCCGTCGAAAACCCTATGTTGCTCTGTAGTTGATACCCTCATAGTGCGGAATAAACCTAACAAATCTATCGTTGCCCAGATCGAAAGGAGGATGATCAACTAAAGCTTGGCGGGCCAGAGCACTACGGAAACAAAACAAACGAACCCCTTGAATCCACGGCTGAGCATCCAGCACAGCTCTCCCCAGGTTATTGACAACAAAATCACTGACCAAATTCCGAAAGATGCCAACTTCTTCAGGCAGAGGAGCCGGAGCGACAATGGTGATGGCATACTCCTCATGCTGCCGATTCAGAGCCACCGCCGGTGCAAAGAAAGTGTGAGGCAGACGCAGCTCACCTCCGTCGATGATGTCAAATCCATGCGAGATGAAATCCATCGGGTCCAGCGGAAAGTTGGCCATAGCCGGAGCCGGGGGCGGGGAGCAGAATTGATTGGTGGTGTTGTGGTATGCAGGCAAGGCCGGCGGCGATGAGATGACAAGCAATGGGAGTGGGGAGGGGGTGGAGGAGGCATTATGGGCGGTGGCTCAGCGGGCAATGGTGGAATAGGTGGGGCGGCAGGCTCGACAGGACTGGGCATAGACCCAGCAAGACTAGCTATTGGAGAAATCGAGGAGTCCCGCTCTGAAAAACTTGTTGACCGGTTAGATTCAGAGGATTTGCATTGAGGGACCCACCTGTAAGAGGGAGAAAGGCTAGAATCCGAACAGCCCTTTGCCCGGTGCCCCAACCGAAAGAATCTACGACACCTAACCCGGCTGGTGCACGCGCTGGATAAATGTCTCATGGACAAACAATTTTGACATTTTCAGACTTTGAAGACCATGTCATCAACAATATCATTAAATTTATCATAATCGCCAGGTGATTCCGATGTTTTGGAAAGAATAAACTCCTCATTTCCAATAACAGATGGAGAGGTAGATTGAGATACGGAGCTAGCTTGGGGTAAAACAAACTGGGCCAGGGAAACATCCTGGGTCGGGGAAATAACCTGGGCTGGAGGCGTGGCTGGACCAGCCAGCTCCCTCCCATGCACATGCAGATTCACGTCCGAACTGGATGGGGTAGCCACAGAAATCCCGGCGAAAGAAATAGCTTGGACGTTGACTGTTCCAAAAATGATGGGTGCTTCCGCCACCGTCCATCAGAGTCTAGTCGCCGGCGGCGGAGGCACAGTATCTCTCTCACGAGGCAGCACAACATACCTAGCATCAGAGACCGCATCAACAAGGCCAAGCAGGAAAAGAGTATCCCTTGCAAGCATCATATTGTTGGAAAGTGGCAAAAGAAATCTTCTTTGGTGATCTACAACCCGAATGCAAAGCAGGCTTGGAAGGTGGCTTATGCATAGCAATCAAACCAAGAGAAGCACGCCACTTAGAAGGACTGATGAAAATCCATTCAGCATCACACTCTTTCTTCCAAATAACAAACTCACGTTTCCAATTAGGTACACCATTACCCCATAGATGGAAAAAACATTTGAATTGAGGGCACGCGAAAGATCTCAAATGAAGAATAATAATGCCAACATGTTTGCATGAGACCATAAATGAGAATACCTTGTTTGCAATGAGTTGCACAAATAGATCAATTGCAGATCCTCCAATTGCAGATTCCAATGCAGCCGCTACCGAATCCTCATCAAGACGAAATCTATGTCTGCTGAAAGACACAACCATAATAAAATGGCTCGTGTCATCCAAGGGATGAATGGTTTTCCCACAAGATCTGAAAACCTCCTCCACAAAAGCCACTCCTTTGGAGAAATCTAGATCCAAAGTTGATCCACCATGAGAACCCATGTGAGATGGGTATAGGGTGATAGATCAGAGAACGCTGGAGAAGATGGGTGGAGAGGGAACAAGATTTACTAGTTGGAAAGGAAGATCGCCGGAGAGCCTAGGGCGCTGGTGGGAGGAGAGGTGGGACTCTCATTCCCCTCCCCGAGCCCTCCAATTGCCTGTTGTTTGGCCCACGTATTGTATTGTTGCCATCGAGGATAACAAGATAGGGTTTTTTATCATATTGCATGAAACTATCCCTCTACATCATGTCATCTTGCTTAAGGCGTTACTCTGTTATTAACTTAATACTCTAGATGCATGCTGGATAGCGGTCGATGAGTGGAGTAATAGTAGTAGATGCAGGTAGGAGTCGGTCTACTTGTCTTGGACGTGATGCCTATATACATGATCATACCTAGATATTCTCATAACTATGCTCAATTCTGTCAATTGCTCAACAGTAATTTGTTCACCCATCGTAGAATATTTATGCTCTTGAGAGAAGCCACTAGTGAAACCTATGGCCCCCGGGTCTCTTTCTCATCATATCAATCTCCGTCACTTTATTATTGATTTTCTTTTTACTGTCTTTTACTTTTCACTTTGCATCTCTATACCAAAAATACCAAAAATATTATTTATCATCTCTATCAGATCTTACTTTCGTAAGTGACCGTGAAGGGATTGACAACCTGTAACATCCCAAATTTTCAATTTGGAATGTTATACACTAGATCATCATTGCATATCATAATTTTTGCATTTCGGTTGATCCTAGAAATTTCACACAACTCAAGGACCCTCGGAGAGAGTTGGGGATTTCGTTATTTTCATATTTGAGTTGCCTCAAATTTTGAAAATAGGATCATTTGATTTTATTTATTTTATCTTCAAGTATTTCTATTATAAAAATTATGAGAGAGGGAATAAAATGACTTTCCCAAAATAAAGAAATATTGAGGATTTAATGAAACAAAAATCAAATAAGATTTTATTGGGTTTTATTTGCTATTTTATTTGAATTGAGAAAAATGTGCATTATTCAAAATTGCATTTAGGCCCCAAATAAATGTTCATCATGTGCAGCTTGATTTTAGAAGCCGGGGAAAATTTATTCCAGGATTTTTGGAGTCCGTTTAGTAGTCCTTTTGTTTTTTTCTGAGCGTAACTATTTAAAAAAACGCGCAATCGACCTATGGGCCGTGTCCGACCTGGACACTAAGGCTCGTCCGGCTTTAAAAGCCGGGCAGGCCCAGCCGGAAGCCCCCCCAAACCCTAGCCGCGCCGCGCCGCCCTAGCCCCGCGCCGCCGCCTTCGCCCCGCGCTGCCGCCGTTGCTGCAGCCGCCGCCCGCCGCCGTCGCTGGAGCTGCGCCGCCGCCGACGGACCCACCGCTGAGGTTTACCTCGATCCCGCCGCTGTTCTTTTGAAAAAAACGTTCGGTTTTTCGACGGTTTTGTCGTTTTTTTAGTTTCGTTTTTTTAAATAGATCAGTTTTCCGGTTTATTTAAATAGTGAGCGTTCGTCCGTTCATTCGTTTTAACGAACGTTCGTCGTTTTTCTTTTTCTCGGATTAAATCCGTGATTTTTCTAATCATGATTTCTGATCCGATTTTCATTTTAGTATAACTTTTCGCTCGTTTATCGGAATCAGGCGATTCAAGCGCCTGGAGTTTCGTCTCGAAACCCTCTTTCCGTTTAACCAACTTAAAAAAGTTTTTGCCACTATAAAAATTGCCTTAGATCTAGAATAGTAAATGAAGCCTGTTTCTTTTGCCGTTTCTTTTTTGTTGCTTCGTTCGATTTGATTCTTTTTGCCAACCGGAGTTCTTAAGTTGAACTTTCTGGTTAGATCTCTTATTTGAGTTTTACCTATGCATTAGTTGATTACTTATTGTATGCTTGTTTGTTTGCGAAGAGTACCCGGAGTGCGCCGCTTGTTACTTCGAATCACTAGGTTTCCCAGATCATCAGCAAGGCAAGTAACACTTTGATCATACCTCCTACTACCCAGTTTTATTGCATTAGATCAATCCTCACACCTTGCATGTTTAGGATCTAATTAAATTGTGGATTTGGGGAGTAGTTGAGGTAGAACCTATTACCTGATCATTATCAAACCTTTGGGAGATACTCTACGTTTGCTTATTATTGCTATGCTATGCTAGTAGACGTGGATTGGGTGAGTGTATCCATGACAGATGTGAGATTGTTAATTAATGGTTTATTTAAGGTGGCAACTTAAACACACATCTGGGTGGATTGAGGCACCTGGGTATTCCAGGATTTGCCTGTTTTCTTTTGGACCGCCACCCAGGCTCAAACAGATCATGAGATTATTCATGCTAGAAACTTCTGTGTGCAGCCACAAGCTATTATGGGCTCTAGCATAGTTGACTAAGTCGTGCGAACTCTTACAGTGGTAGACTAGCAGATGTAGGGGATGTAGGTGGTACGGTCTACCCATCGTAAGGTGCTAGTGCTTCTGAAAGACTATGTCTCGGTCATCCGTTTCTCAAACACCATGTAGTGCGAGAAATCCAACGGAGGAGATCGAGTCTTGTGGGGAAAAGTGCACAAACCTCTGCAGAGTGTATAAACTAATCATGGTTAGCCGTGTCCCCGGTTATGGACATCTTGAGTATCTAGTACCTGGATTATCATGTGAATCTCAACATGTTACTCAAAATTTAATTTTGCTGGGTTTGTTTAATGATGATGTTTAATTGGGATTGAGAATGCTGTCAACCATTCTCAATGTTTAACAACCACCATGATAGTTAAATAAATTTATTCCTTTGCAGTAGGGAAAAATTGGCTTTACGCAAAACTGTAACCATAGAGCTTTCCACCAGCCAAATATGCATATAGAATAGTTGTTTCATTCCATTACTCTCTATGTGTTACATTGCCAGCATATTCCATGTGCTGACCCGTTTTTGGGCTGCAACGTTAATGTTGCAGACTTTTCAGACGACGATTAAGGAGTTTTAGGTCGTGGTTCTATACTCAGTGATGCCGTTGGAGTTGATGGACTCACTTATCTTCCAAGCCTTCCGTTGTTATCGTTATTAGATGGCCTTAAGCCATATTTATTGTAATAAGTTCTCTTTTGAGACACTCGATGTAATAAGTGTGTGATTGCTACTCTGCTATAAATCCTTCAAGTACTGTGTGGTGTCAGCATTGCTGATCCAGGGATGACACCGGAGCACAGAGATTGGACCGTTTGAGGTCTGGTCGCTACAAGATGGTATCAGAGCACACGCTGACTGTAGGACACGACCACTAAGCTAAAGACCTAGATCACTACTCACTCTCTTCTCTTCTGACCTCTCATCTTTTCTACTCTTTTAGGATGGCGGATGCAAGGAACAAGTTCACTCAACCGGATGAAGATACACCCTTTGGACGTCACTTGAAGGAAGTCACTAGATACCTGAACATAGGAGTACCAAGCTTCACCGGAACCTACAACGCCACTCTACCTGAAGAAGAGCGCTGGATGATTCAAGTTCAAGTTCCAGGAAGGACGTTCATGCCAGTCACTGAGCCCATAGAGTTTTCTTTCGATGCACCAACTTGGAATCTAGGAAAGAGCATGGCAGCTCACATCGCCATGGGACGCATTGGAGAAGTCTACCGCAATGATCTCAAGGATACTATCTACCAGATTTGTGGGCGCCGAGATGAGCACTGGGAGATGATCAGCACCAGAAAGGATAGATCCATTGCAGCTTTTATCCAGGAGTTAAACCAGCACATTCGACGTCAGGAGAACCAGATGTGCGCCGACATGATAGACCTGAAGAAGGCAAAGACAAGAATCAAGGAACTGGAGGAAGAACTCAAGGCTACACGTGAAGATTTTGAAGAAGAAATTGAAGTATTAGTGGAAAAGAATGACGATCTGATCAAGAAGATTGGAATATTTATGGGAGGCCCTACACCAGTAGAAGAAGACGAAGAACCCAAGGAGATTTGCCCGGAAGACTACATCATCATCGACGACACCGACTCGGATCCAGATGATAGCGATGATGACAATGTTGATGAAGCTGGAGCAAATATCATGGAGTCTGCAACCGAAGAATATTTCTAGTAGACCACCCCAATAGTAGTAGTAGTCCACCATGTAAATATAGTAGTCCGAGCACTTTTGTGATAGTTAGATCGATTGTATGCCCTTGTTTGATTGATTGAATAAAGCGAATTGTTTGCCTTTGCCTCGTGTGCATATGGGTAGTGTTTTCTCTTTAGACCCCCCCTCTATTCTTAAATCTCATCTTTTCTAAACCCTCAGATGCCTCCAAGACGAGACCCCGGATTTACCTTTCCACCGGAGCTCACCCAGTTGATCCAGCAGCATAACACATTGATGCGATTACTCGTCCAGAATCAGAACCAGGGGAACAACAACAACAACCCACCACCACCACCTGTTGATCACTTAGCCCTTTTTCTTAGGCTGAATCCGCCGGTGTTTTCCAGTAGCACCGAGCCGATAGTAGCAGATGATTGGCTCCGCAAGACAGCTAGAGAGTTGACCACAGCAGGATGCATGGATGCGGAGAAGGTGAAGTTTGCCGCACATCAGCTTGAAGGACCCGCAGCCTCATGGTGGGAGAATTTCACAGCCACTTTCCCTGTCGATACTATCACATGGGACCAGTTTCAGCAGGCTTTTCATACTGCCCATGTCTCAGCAGGAGCTATGGCCATGAAGAAGCGAGAGTTTCATAACTTGCGCCAAGGAGGACGGACAGTTGGC
This sequence comes from Triticum aestivum, assembly GCF_018294505.1. Taxonomy (NCBI): domain Eukaryota; kingdom Viridiplantae; phylum Streptophyta; class Magnoliopsida; order Poales; family Poaceae; genus Triticum; species Triticum aestivum. The sequence goes on along the minus strand of NC_057794.1, from coordinate 152,146,261 downwards.
CAGTATGTGGAGGACTTTAGTAAATTAGCACATTATGCCCCAGATGAAATTGCTACGGATGCAGCAAAGCAGGAGAAGTTTCTGGAAGGACTGAATGATGAGTTGAGCATGCAGTTGATGGTAGCAACCTTTAACAACTACCAGGAGTTGGTAGATCGTGCTCTTATGATTGAAGGTAAATAGCAGCAAATTGAGAATCGCAAGAGGAAGTATGCACAAGGAAAGTACAATTCAGGAGCTCAGCAGAAGCCACGATTTACCCCTAGGCCGGGAGGACATTTTCAGCATACCCATGGAGGAGGAAGCTCGCACAATCACAATGGCCCCAGGAATGGTAATGGGAATGGAGGAAGCAACGGCCAGAACCGCACCAACCCATCAACCCCAGCCAAGAAAGACCTGAGCCAAGTCACTTGTTTTAAGTGCCAGAAGACCGGACATTATGCCAATGAATGTCCTGAATCCCAGAATGGAAATGGCAATGGAAGCTCTGGGAAGAAGCCGAACCCTTTCAACAGGGGACAGGTGAACCACGTTAACGTGGAGGAGGTTGAAGAGCAGCCGGATGCAGTAATCGGTAAGTTTTTGGTTAAGTCATTTACTGCACTCGTTCTTTTCGATACTGGTGCATCGCATTCATACATATCAAGGGGATTTGTGGATAAGTATAAACTGCCAACCCAAGCCCTTAGGTCACCCATGTTAGTAACTTCGCCTGGAGCAGAATATATGGCTAGTCTATGGTGTGATCGGTTACCATTAAGAATTGGTAACTATGTTTTTCCCTCAGACCTAATAGTGTTGGAATCCCAAGGATTGGATGTGATATTAGGCATGGATTGGTTGTCAAAGTATGAAGGGAATATTGAATGTGCCAGTAAGTCAATTTTACTTACCACCCCAGAAGGGAGAAGGATCAAGTATGTATCCCGACATGTGCCAAAGAGGACTCAAGTAAATTGTTTAACCGGAGTTGTGCAGGAGGAAGTACCAGTAGTGAAGGATTTCCCCGAAGTATTTCCAGAAGAGTTGCCAGGCATGCCACCGGATAGAGATATTGAGTTTTTGATTGAGCTTTTGCCAGGCACAGGGCCAATATCAAAGAGACCATATAGGATGCCTGCAAAGGATTTGGTGGAAATTAAGAAGCAGATTAAGGAGTTACTGGATAAAGGATATATTCGCCCAAGTTCATCGCCTTGGGGATCGCCAGTACTTCTAGTAGAGAAGAAGGATGGATCGTTAAGGATGGTTGTCGATTATCGAGGATTAAATGAAGTAACCATCAAGAACAAGTACCCACTACCGATGATCAATGATCTGTTTGATCGATTGCAAGGAGCTAAGGTATTTTCCAAGATCGATCTGCGATCAGGATACCACCAGTTGAAGATTCGGGAACAGGATATACCCAAGACGGCTTTTACCACCAGGTATGGGCTGTACGAGTATACCGTTATGTCATTTGGTCTGACTAACGCACCTGCATATTTTATGAACATGATGAACAAGGTGTTTATGGAGTTCTTGGATAAGTTCGTCGTAGTGTTCATTGATGATATCCTGGTTTACTCGAAGAATGAAGAGGAGCATAAGGAACATTTGCGTTTGGTTCTTGGAAAGCTCAGAGAACATCAATTATATGCCAAGTTTAGCAAATGTGAGTTTTGGTTGAAGGAAGTTGGATTTCTCGGACACGTTATATCCGGAGAAGGTATAGCAGTAGATCCCACTAAAGTTGATACCGTGACCAAGTGGGAAGCACCAACCACCGTGGGAGAGATCCGGAGTTTTCTTGGACTCGCAGGATACTACCGGAGGTTTATTGAGAACTTCTCAAAGATTGCGAAGCCTATGACGGAGTTGTTGAAGAAGGATACCAAGTTCATATGGACGGAGGAATGTGAGGCTAGTTTTCAGGAGTTGAAGAAACGTTTGGTTACCTCACCCGTGTTGATTTTACCGGATCAGACCAAGGATTATGAGGTGTATTGCGACGCTTCACGTCGAGGACTTGGAGCAGTGCTTATGCAGGAAGGCAGAGTTGTTTCATATGCCTCACGACAGCTTAAGCCTCATGAGTTGAATTATGCTACGCATGATTTGGAGTTAGCAGCCGTAGTGCATGCATTGAAGACTTGGAGACATTTTCTGATTGGAAACCATTGCGAGGTGTACACGGATCACAAGAGTTTGAAGTATATTTTCACACAGAAGGAGTTGAACCTCAGACAAAGGAGATGGTTGGAGCTCATCAAGGATTATGATATGAAATTGCATTATCACCCCGGAAAGGCTAACGTAGTAGCTGACGCATTAAGCCGTAAGAGCCATGTCAACACCCTAATGACGGGAGATTTACCAGGGGAGTTAGCCGAAAATCTACGAGAGCTATGTTTGGAAATAGTTCCAAGAGGCTATGTAGCAGCATTGGAGATTCAGTCTACTTTGATGGATAAGATCAGAAAAGCTCAAAGGACTGACAAGGAAATTGCTTCTATTAAGGAGAAAATGAGCAAAGGAAAAGCTAAGGGATTTCGTGAGGATGAGCACGATACCTTATGGTTTGAAGACCGTGTCTATGTACCAAATGATCCGGAGATTAGGAAGCTAATTCTGCAAGAGGCCCATGACTCACCATACTCGATTCACCCAGGAAATACCAAGATGTATTTGGATTTGAAGGATATTTTCTGGTGGACCGGAATGAAGAAGGATATTGCGGAATATGTAGCAGTTTGTGATGTATGTCAGAGAGTGAAGGCAGAGCATCAGAAGCCAGCAGGATTGCTACAACCATTGCCGATACCCGAATGGAAGTGGGATAAGCTAGGCATGGATTTTATTACAGGATTGCCCAGAACACGTTCAGGCTATGACTCGATATGGGTTGTAGTCGATCGTTTGACAAAGGTAGCTCATTTCATTCCAGTGAAGACTACCTATACCAGTGCAAAGTTGGCAAAGATATACATGACCAGGATCGTATGTCTGCATGGAGTTCCAAGGAGCATTGTATCAGATAGAGGAACCCAGTTTACCTCAAAGTTCTGGAATCAGTTGCATGAGACTTTGGGAACCAGACTGGAGTTTAGCACAGCTTTCCACCCGCAGACAGATGGACAGACCGAGAGAGTCAATCAGATTTTGGAGGATATGCTAAGAGCTTGTGCGCTAGATTATGGATCTAGTTGGGATGAGAATTTGCCATATGCAGAGTTCTCTTACAACAACAGCTATCAAACCAGTTTGAAGATGGCCCCTTTCGAAGCCTTGTACGGAAGGAGGTGCAGGACCCCATTGTCTTGGGATGAAGTTGGAGATCGCCAGTTGTTTGGACCGGATCTGATAAAGGAGTCTGAACAGAAAGTGAAATTGATTCGCGATAGGCTGAAGGTAGCTCAGTCCAGGCAGAAGAGTTATGCAGATTCTAAACGCAAGGAGACAGTTTACAAAGTAGGAGACCGAGTTTATCTTCGAGTATCTCCACTTCGAGGAGTTAAGCGCTTTGGAGTTAAGGGAAAACTAGCGCCACGTTTTGTAGGCCCGTACAACATTTTGGAGTGTATGGGAGAAGTAGCCTACAAGTTGGAATTACCCGAAGGACTATCAGGAGTTCACAACGTGTTTCATGTATCCCAGTTGAAGAAGTGCCACGCAGAAATGGCTGACATACCGCTGAGGGATACGGTACCACTGGAAGCAATTCAGTTGGACAGTGATTTGACCTATGAGGAGAAACCAGTTAAGATTCTAGAATATGTCAGTCGAGTCACCCGCAGCAAGGTTATCATGTTTTGCAAGGTTCAGTGGAGCCACCACACGGAAGATGAAGCCACCTGGGAACGAGAGGAAGATTTGCTGAAAGACCACCCTCACCTATTTTCTAGCCAACCCGAATCTCGAGGGCGAGATTCATCTTAAGGGGGGTAGGTTTGTAACATCCCAAATTTTCAATTTGGAATGTTATACACTAGATCATCATTGCATATCATAATTTTTGCATTTCGGTTGATCCTAGAAATTTCACACAACTCAAGGACCCTCGAAGAGAGTTGGGGATTTCGTTATTTTCATATTTGAGTTGCCTCAAATTTTGAAAATAGGATCATTTGATTTTATTTATTTTATCTTCAAGTATTTCTATTATAAAAATTATGAGAGAGGGAATAAAATGACTTTCCCAAAATAAAGAAATATTGAGGATTTAATGAAAAAAAATCAAATAAGATTTTGTTGGGTTTTATTTGCTATTTTATTTGAATTTAGGAAAAATGTGCGTTTTCCAAAATTGCATTTAGGCCCCAAATAAATGTTCATCCTGTGCGGCTTGATTTTAGAAGCCGGGGAAAATTTATTTCGGGATTTTTGGAGTCTGTTTAGTAGTCCTTTTGTTTTTTTTCTGAGCGTAACTATTTAAAAAAAACGCGCAACCGACCTACGGGCCGTGTCCGACCCGGACACTAAGGCCCGTACGGCTTTAAAAGTCGGGGAGGCCCAGCCGGAAGCCCCCCCAAACCCTTGCCGTGCCGCGCCGCCCTAGCACCGCGCCGCCGCCTTCGCCGCCGCCACCGCCGCCTTCGCCCCACTCCGCCCCACGCCGCCGCCGCTGCCACCGCCGCCGCCGTTGCTGCCGCCGCCCGCCGCCGCCGCCGTCGCCGGACCCGCCGCCGAGGTTTACCTCAATGACCGCCGCCGTTTTTAAAAAAAACTGTTCGGGTTTCCGACGGTTTTGTCATTTTTTTAGTTTCGGTTTTTTTAAATAGATCGGTTTTCCAATTTATTTAAATAGTGAGCGTTCGTCCATTCGTTCGTTTTAACGAACGTCTGTCGTTTTTCTTTTTCTCGGATTAAATCCGCGATTTTTCTGATCGTGATTTCCGATCCGATTTTCGTTTTAGTATAACTTTTTGCTCGTTTATCGGAATCAGGCGATTCAAGTGCCTGGAGTTTCGTCTCGAACCCTATTTCCGTTTAACCAACTTAAATAAGTTTTTGCCACTGTAAAAATTGCCTTAGATCCAGAATAGTAAATGAAGCCTGTTTCTTTTGCCGTTTGTTTTTCGTTGCTTCGTTCGATTTGATTCTTTTTGCCAACCGGAGTTCTTAAGTTGAACTTTCTGGTTAGATCTCTTATTTGAGTTTTACCTGTGCATTAGTCGAGTACTTATTGTATGCTTGTTTGTTTGGGATAGAGTACCCAGAGTGCGCCGCTTGTTACTTCGAATCACTAGGTTTCCCGGATCATCAGCAAGGCAAGTAACACTTTGATCATACCTCCTACTACCCAGTTTTATTGCATTAGATCAATCCTCACACCTTGCATGTTTAGGATCTAATTAAATTGTGGGTTTGGGAGTAGTTGAGGTAGAACCTATTACCTGTTTATTATCAAACCTTTGGGAGTTACTCTACGTTTGCTTATTATTGCTATGCTATGCTAGTAGACGTGGATTGGGTGAGTGTATCCATGACAGATGTGAGATTGTTAATTAATGGTTTATTTAAGGTGGCAACTTAAACACACATCTGGGTGGATTGAGGCACCTGGGTATTCCAGGATTGCCTGTTTTCTTTTGGACCGCCACCCAGGCTCAAAGGGATCATGAGATTATTCATGCTAGAAACTTCCGTGTGCAGCCACAAGCTATTATGGGCTCTAGCATAGTTGACTAAGTCGTGCGAACTCTTACAGTGGTAGACTAGCAGATGTAGGGGATGTAGGTGGTACGGTCTACCCATCGTAAGGTGCTAGTGCTTCTGAAAGACTATGTCTCGGTCATCCGTTTCTCAAACACCATGTAGTGCGAGAAATCCAACGGAGGAGATCGAGTCTTGTGGGGAAAAGTGCGCAAACCTCTGCAGAGTGTATAAACTAATCATGGTTAGCCGTGTCCCCGGTTATGGACATCTTGAGTATCTAGTACCTGGATTATCATGTGAATCTCAACATGTTACTCAAAAATTAATTTTGCTGGGTTTGTTTAATGATGATGTTTAATTGGGATTGAGAATGCTGTCAACCATTCTCAATGTTTAACAACCACCATGATAGTTAAATAAATTTTATTCCTTTGCAGTAGGGAAAAATTGGCTTTACGCAAAACTGCAACCATAGAGCTTTCCACCAGCCAAATATGCATATAGAATAGATGGTTCATTCCATTACTCTCTATGTGTTACATTGCCAGCATATTCCATGTGCTGACCCATTTTCGGGCTGCAACGTTAATGTTGCAGACTTTTCAAACGATGATTAAGGATTTTAGGTCGTGGTTCTATACTCAGTGATGCCGTTGGAGTTGATGGACTCACTTATCTTCCAAGCCTTCTGCATTTATCGTTATTAGATGGCCTTAAGCCATATTTATTGTAATAAGTTCTATTTTGAGACACTCGATGTAATAAGTGTGTGATTGCTACTCTGCTATAAATCCTTCAAGTACTATGTGGAGTCAGCATTACTGATCCAGGGATGACACCGGAGCACAGAGATTGGACCGTTTGAGGTCTAGTCGCTACACAACCCTTAAGCGCGTTGGTTGCGTTGAGCTATTGTTTTTGTGTAGGTACGAGGGACTCGTGCGTAGCCTCCTACTGGATTGATACCTTGGTTCTCAAAAACTGAGGGAAATACTTACGCTACTTTGTTGCATCGTCCTCTCCTCTTCGGGGAAATCCAACGCAGTGCTCAAGAGGTAGCAAGAAGAATTTCTGGCGCCATTGCCGGGGAGTCTACGCAAAATTCAACATACCAAGTACCCATTACAATCCCTATCTCCCGCATTACATTATTTGCCATTTGCCTCTCGTTTTCCTCTCCCCCATATTCACCCTTGTCTTTTTATTCACCCTCTCTCACTCTCTATCCTCCCTCTCCCTCTCTATTTGCCTCTTTTTGCCCGTTTGCCTTTTTGTTTGCTTGTGTGTTAGTTTGCTTGTTTGTCGCGATGGCTCAAGATAATACTAAATTGTGTGACTTCACCAATACCAACAACAATGATTTCCTTAGCACTCCGATTGCTCCTCTTACCGATGGTGAATCTTGTGAAATTAATACTGCTTTGCTGAATCTTGTCATGAAAGATCCATTCTCCGGCCTTCCTAGTGAAGATGCCGCTACCCATCTTAATAGCTTCGTTGATTTGTGTGACATGCAAAAGAAGAAAGATGTCAATAATGATATTGTTAAATTGAAGTTATTTCCTTTTTTGCTTAGAGATCGTGCTAAAGCTTGGTTTTCATCTTTGCCTAAAAATAGTATTGATTCATGGAACAAGTGCAAAGATGCTTATATCTCTAAGTATTTTCCTCCCGCTAAGATCATCTCTCTTAGAAACAATATTATGAATTTTAAGCAACTTGATCATGAACATGTTGCACAAGCTTGGGAGAGAATGAAATTAATGATACATAATTGCCCTACTCACGGTTTAAATTTGTGGATGATTATACAAAATTTTTATGCCGGATTGAATTTTGCTTCTAGAAATCTTTTAGATTCGGCCGCGGGAGGCACTTTTATGGGAATCACTTTAGGAGAATCTACTAAACTCCTAGATAATATTATGGTTAATTATTATCAATGGCATACTGAAAGATCTACTAATAAAAAGGTGCATGCGATAGAAGAAATTAATGTTTTGAGTGGAAAGATGGATGAACTTATGAAATTATTTGCTAATAAGAGTGTTTCTTCTGATCCTAATGATGTGCCCTTGTCTACTTTGATTGATAATAATAATGAATCTATGGATGTGAATTTTTTTGGTAAGAACAATTTTGGTAACAACGCGTATAGAGGAAATTTCAACCCTAGGCCTTATCCTAGTAATCCCTCTAATAATTATGGTAATTCCTACAACAATTCTTATGGAAATTATAATAAGATGCCCTCTGATTTTGAATCTAATATTAAAGAATTTATTTCTTCGCAAAAGAATTTTAATGCTATGATTGAAGAAAAATTGCTTAAGATTGATGATTTGGCTAGGAACATTGATAGAATTGCTCTTGATGTTGATTCTTTGAAACTTAGATCCATTCCACCTAAGCATGATATCAATGAGTCTCTCAAAGGCATGAGAATTTCCATTGATGAGTGCAAAGAAAGAACCGTTAGGATGCGTGCTAAGAAAGATGCCTTTATAAAAACGTGTTCTTCTAGTTCCTATGAAAATAATGATGAAGATCTAAAAGTTATTGATGTGTCCCCTATTATTTGTTTTGCAATATGAATCTTTATAATGATGGGACTTAATATGATCCACCTCTACCTAGAAGGTGTTCCAATAATTCTGAATCTTTTGATCTTGATGCTAAATTTGATATGGGATTGAAGAAATTAAAACACTAGATGTTTCTAAACCCACTATTATGGATTTCAAGGAATTTAACTATGAAAATTGCTCTTTGATTGATTTTATTTCCTTGTTGCAATCTGTGCTAAATTCTCCTCACGCTTATAGTCAAAATAAAGCGTTTACTAAACATATCGTTGATACCTTGATGCAATCTTATGAAGAAAAACTTGAATTGGAACTTTCTATACCTAGAAAACTTTATGATGAGTGGGAACCTACTATTAAAATTAAAATTAAAGATTATGAGTTTTATGCTTTGTGTGATTTGGGTGCTAGTGTCTCTACTATTCCCAAAACTTTCTGTGATTTGCTAGATTTCCGTAAATTTGATGATTGCTCTCTAAACCTACATCTTGCGGATTCCACTATTAAGAAACATATGGGAAGAATTAATGATGTTCTTATTTTTGCAAATAGGAATTATGTGCCCGTAGATTTTATCGTTCTTAATATAGACTGCAATCCTTCTTGCCCTATTATTCTCGGTAGACCTTTCCTTAGAACGGTTGGTGCAATTATTGATATGAAGGAAGGGAATATTAGATTCCAATTTCCATTAAAAAGGGCATGGAACACTTCCCTAGAAAGAAAATAAAATTACCATATGAATCTATCATGAGAGCCACTAATGGATTGCCTACCAAAGATGGCAATACCTAGATCTATTCTTGCTTGTTATGCGTAGCTAGGGGCGTTAAACGATAGCGCTTGTTGGGAGGCAACCAAATTTTATTCTTATTCCTTACTTTTTGCTCCTGTTTAGTAATAAATAAATTATTTATCCTATGTTTTGGTTGTGTTTTTTGTGTTTAATTAGTGTTTGTGCCAAGTAGAACCGTTGGGAAGACTTGGGGAAAGTCTTGTTGACCTTGCTGTAAAAAACAGAAACTTTAGCGCTCACGAGAAATGCTGTCATTTTTATTTGGAGCGTGATATTTAGTTAATTGTTTTTTCATATGATTAATAGATAAATTCCTCACGTCCAGAAATTTATTTTAGAATTTTTGGTATTCCAGATCTTGCGCTAGCTACAGATTACTACAGACTCTTCTGTACTTGACAGATTCTGTTTTTCGTGTGTTGTTTGCTTATTTTGATGAATCTATGGCTAGTAAAATAGTTTATAAACCATAGAGAACTTGTAATACAGTAGGTTTAACACCAATATAAATAAATAATGAGTTCATTACAGTACCTTGAAGTGGTATTTTGTTTTCTTTCGCTAACGGAGCTCACGAGATTTTCTACTTTAAGTTTTGTGTTGTGAAGTTTTCAAGTTTTGGGTAAAGATTTGATGGATTATGGAACAAGGAGTGGCAAGAGCCTAAGATTGGGGATTCCCATGGCACCCCAAGATAATCTAAGGACACCTAAAAGCCAAAGCTTGGGGATGCCCCGGAAGGCATCCCCTCTTTCGTCTACTTCTATCGGTAACTTTACTTGGAGCTATATTTTTATTCACCACATGATATGTGTTTTGCTTGGAGCATCTTTTATGATTTGAGTCTTTGCTTATTAGTTTACCACAATCATCCTTTCTGTACACACCTTTTGAGAGAGCCATACATAATTTGGAATTTGATAGAATACTCTATGTGCTTCACTTATATCTTTTGAGTTATATAATTTTGCTCTAGTGCTTCACTTATATCTTTTAGAGCACGGTGGTGGATTTGTTTTATAGAAACTATTGATCTCTCATGCTTCACTTAGATTATTTTTAGAGTCTTAATAGCATGGTAATTTTCTTAATAATACATATTCTTGGTATTCAAGATTTGTAAAACTTTCTTTTGAGTGCGTTGAATACTAAGAAAAAAATTGATGCTTGATAATTGTTTTGAGATATGGGGATGGTGATATTAGAGTCATGCTAGTTGAGTAGTTGTGAATTTGAGAAATTCTTGTGTTAAAGTTTGTGATTCCCGTAGCATGCATGTATGGTGAACCGTTATGTGATGAAGTCGGAGCATGATTTATTTATTGATTGTCTTCCTTACGAGTGGCGGTCGGGGACGAGCGATTGTCTTTTCCTACCAATCTATCCCCCTAGGAGCATGCGCGTAATACTTTGCTTTGATAACTTCTAGATTTTTGCAATAAGTATATGAGTTCTTTATGACTAATGTTGAGTCCATGGATTATACGCACTTTCCTTCCTTCCACCATTGCTAGCCTGTCTAATACCGCGCACTTTCGCTGGTATCCTACACCCACAAAATACCTTCCTCAAAACAGCCACCATACCTACCTATCATGGCATTTCCATAGCCATTCTGAGATATATTGCCATGCAACTTTCCACCGTTCCGTTCATTATGACACGCTCCACCATTGTCATATTGCTAGCATGATCATGTAGTTGACATCGTATTTGTGGTAAAGCCACCGTTCATAATTCTTTCATACATGTCACTCTTGATTCATTGCATATCCTGGTACACCGCCGGAGGCATTCATATAGAGTCATATTTTGTTCTAAGTATTGAGTTGTAATTGTTGAGTTGTTAGAAAAATAAAAAGTGTGATGATCATCATTTTTAGAGCATTGTCCCAAGTGAGGAAAGGATGATGGAGACTATGATTCCCCCACAAGTCAGGATGAGACTCCGGACGAAAAAAAAGAAAAAAGGGCCATAAAAAAGAGAAGGGCCAAAAAAATGAGAGAAAAAGAGAGAAGGGACAATGTTACTATCCTTTTACCACACTTGTGCTTCAAAGTAGCACCATGATCTTCATTGTAGAGAGTCTCTCATTCTGTCACTTTCATATACTAGTGGGAATTTTCATTATAGAATTCGGCTTGTATATTCCAATAATGGGCTTCCTCAAAATGCCCTAGGTCTTCGTGAGCAAGCGAGTTGGATGCACACCCACTTAGTTTCTTTTGTTGAGCTTTCATATACTTATAGCTCTAGTGCATCCGTTGCATAGCAATCCCTACTCACTCACATTGATATCTATTGATGGGCATCTCCATAGCTCGTTGATACACCTAGTTGATGTGAGACTATCTTCCCCTCTTTTTGTCTTCTCCACAACCACCATTATATTCCACATATAGTGCTATATCCATGGCTCACGCTCATGTATTGCGTGAAGATCAAAAAAGTTTTGAAAATGTCAAAAGTATGAAACAATTGCTTGGCTTGTCATCGGGGTCGTGCATGATTTAAATACTTTGTGTGGTGAAGATAGAACATAGCCAGACCATATGATTTTGTAGGGATAGCTTTCTTTGGCCATGTTATTTTGAGAAGACATAATTGCTTTGTTAATATGCTTGAAGTATTATTATTTTTATGTCAACATGAACTTTTGTCTTGAATCTTTTGAATCTGAATATTCATACCACAATTAAGAAGATTTACATTGAAATTATGCCAAGTAGCACTCCGCATCAAAAATTCTGTTTTTATCATTTACCAACTCGAGGACGAGCAGGAATTAAGCTTGGGGATGCTTGATATGTCTCCAACATATCTATATTTTTTGATTGCTCCATGCTATATTATCTACTGTTTTGGACATTATTGGGATTTATTATCCACTTTTATATTATTTTTGTGACTAACCTATTAACCGGAGGCCCAGCCAGAATTGTTGTTTTTGCCTGTTTTAGGGTTTCGAAGAAAAGGAATATCAAACGGAGTCCAAACGGAATGAAACCTTCGGGAACGTGATTTTCTCACCGAATACAACTCGGGAGACTTGGACCCTACATCAAGCCAATTAACAGGAGGCCACGAGGTAGGGGGGCACGCCTCCCCCCCCCGGCACGCCCTCCACCCTCATGGGCCCCCTATTGCTCCAACGACGTACTTATTCCTCCTATATATATCCACGTACCCCCAAACGATCAGATACGGAGCCAAAAACCTAATTCCACCACCGCAACTTTCTGTATCCATGAGATCCCATCTTGGGGCCTATTCCGGAGCTCCGCCAGAGGGGGCATCGATCACGGAGGGCTTCTACATCATCATCCAAGCCCTTCCGATGATGTGTGAGTAGTTTACTTCAGACCTACGGGTCCATAGTTAGTAGCTAGATGGCTTCTTCTCTCTTTTTGGATCTCAATACAATGTTCTCCCCCTCTCTCGTGGAGACCTATTCGATGTAATCTTCTTTTTGCGGTGTGTTTGTTGAGACCGATGAATTGTGGGTTTATGATCAAGTCTATCTATGAATAATATTTGAATCTTCCCTGAATTCTTTTATGTATGATTGGTTATCTTTCCAAGTCTGTTCGAATTATCAGTTTGGTTTGGCCTACTATATTGGTTGTTCTTGCCATGGGAGAAGTGCTTAGCTTTGGGTTCGATCTTGCAGTGTCCTTTCCCAGTGAGAGAAGGGGCAGCAAGGCACGTATTGTATCGTTGCCATCGAGGATAACAAGATGGGGGGTTTTATCATATTGCATGAAACTATCCTCTACATCATGTCATCTTGCTTAAGGCGTTACTCTGTTTTTCACTTAATACTCTAGATGCATGCTAGCTAGCGGTCGATGAGTGGAGTAATAGTAGTAGATGCAGGCAGGAGTCGGTCTACTTGTCTCGGACGTGATGCCTATATACATGATCATACCTAGATATTCTCATAACTATGCTCAATTATGTCAATTGCTCAACAGTAATTTGTTCACCCACCGTAGAATACTTATGCTCTTGAGAGAAGCCACTAGTGAAACCTATGGCCCCCGGGTCTCTTTCTCATCGTATCAATCTCCATCACTTTATTATTTCTTTGCTTTTTACTTTGTCTTTTACTTTTCACTTTGCATATCTATACCAAAAATACCAAAAATATTATTTATCATCTCTATCAGATCTCACTTTCGTAAGTGACCATGAAGGGATTGAGAACCCCTAAGCGCGTTGGTTGCGTTTAGCTATTGTTTTTGTGTAGGTACGAGGGACTCGTGCGTAGCCTCCTACTAGATTGATACCTTGGTTCTCAAAAACTGAGGGAAATACTTACGCTACTTTGCTGCATCATCCTCTCCTCTTCGGGGAAATCCAACGCAGTGCTCAAGAGGTAGCATACTGCAGTACCATTATTGCTCGACTTCCCAAAGAGGCAAAGAGATCGCAAGGTTAATATTTTGGAGATGCCAAGCGCAAGGTTTATAGGAGAACGAGTACTAGTAGTTCTAGTAGTACGTACCAGTGGTACGTACTGTACGAGGAAGAAGGCAACAAGATGTATGTTTTATGTGACAGTCTCTTCTTACAGGACTACTCCCTATCATAGATGGCACGATTTAGAGTGGTGGGCAGTGGGCATAATTCGGAGCTGCTTAGGCTAGTCATGGTGGGATTAACTTATGTAGTAACATGACACATCCCGAGACAAATTTGCTTATGTGGCATGGAGTTAATGAGGGAAGAGATGCTTGTGGTAACATTATATGTTACTGTAACATAACACACCCTCAGGTAAAATGAGTCTATGTCTCAATTAATGAAGGTTTGTATGTTACCATCTATATGTTACTACCCATTATGAAGGTAGTAACATGGACTAGTAACAAAAGCATGTTAGTAGTCTAAGTTACTCCATGAAGAAGTCCCATTGAAAGGAATAGCTATCCTCTACACGTGCTCCTATGTAAAATGACTAAATGAGACAAAAAGAGAAAGAGTCGAAGTAAAAAAATCACCAGCCTTAGATCTAGCCCTATTGTACCAGTGAATGATATTTCTACGTCATTATTGACATGGCTATATTATTAACCATGCTACGGTGGTAGAAGCGGATTTTTATTTATTCGCGGAGGTAGCAGCGGATGATATTCAACGAGGAGTGAAATGATGGCTGCTTCCTCGGTCAAACATAGAGAAAGGTGGAAGCTGGAAGATTCATAGCATTGTACAAATTTATCTCGCTGATAAATTACGGTACATACTATACTAGTACTCCCTCCGTTCCCAAATATAAGTCTTTCTAGAGATTCCACCAAGTGACTACATATGGAGTAAAATGAGTGAATCTACACTCTAAAATATGTCTACATACATCCGTATGTTGTATTCCATTTGAAATGTCTAAAAAGACCTATAGTATTTAGGAACTGAGGGAGTACTATGTAAAGCGTTAGGTGTCGCATGGTGTCCAGAAAATATGGTGATAATATGAGGTGGGCCATGTAATCACTGAGCCTGCGTGTTTTCACTGCTCTCGCACTCCTCCATTGTAAGAATGGAGAAAATTGTAATGTAGTAGTACCTCCTTTCGCCAAAAGCGTGGGACATCTAGCAGTCCTACCACCTCAGTAATAATGACCAATGAGCCATCAAATCACATAGACCCAGGAGTAAGTTGGACGAACGAAGCAACCATCACTCTTGAATCCTCTTCTCTCTTCAACGCAGGCGCCAGTGAGAGGTCGCGTCCACTCTGCCCGGGCATGAATGCGGCACCGATTCTTTGGAGCGTGGCTGACCGTTTCGGGCGAGAAGAGCGCATGGGCGATGGAGGGGCTTTGGGTGGGCCAGGCTAGTCAGGAGAGGGCGTGGCAGCGGTCCGCCTATCCCGGCCAGACGCCCGAAAACGAGAGGATGCACCGACTCTCGCGGCTAAATTGTACACTACACACCATATCTCTGTAGGAGTGGGTCGATGTGTCGCTCTCTCTAACACACACATGCTGTTAAACACACACACGCACACACACGCACACACGGGTTCATAGAATAGGAATATCATGCGAGTTACTTAGGGAGCGTTTCGATCCTTAGCAAGAACAATTTATAGCCTAGCCGGGCAAGGTTAGGTGTTTGGAACTGTTAAAATATGTTAGCTTTTGTGGGCAAGCTAGCTTGGGTGGGCTAGAAAAACCTTGCTAGCTCAGGAGAGCCAGATCGGCTCGCTTCCGACAGCAAACTTCACATACTACGGGTTGTTTTGGTTACCAGACACATTTTGCCACACCTCACCTTAGGCAAATTTGACCAAGTTAGGTAGGTGTTTGGTTCTAGCCACACCTAAGGCAAGAATATTTTTATGAGCAATGAATGCCACATGTCATAAACACAAAAAGTGTGGCAAGATTCCCTTAGGCAAGCCAAAGTGTGGCTAACGATTTGAGCAACTCAACTAAGGCAAGTGTGGAAAAAATCATGTCATAATCCAAACAGCCCCTACCTCCATCCTAGTTTATTGGTCCCCATTGTATTTCGTGTCAAATTTGGACCATAGATTGAACTAACAAAATGTTCATGCATGTCACAAAAAATTGTATTAATTTGTATTTCGTGTACTAACATTTTTCTTATTAATTTGTTTGTTTCACCCTCTGACTGGTGGGACCCAACGTACTATATGGAGAGAGGTAAGGTGACTAAGGCTGCATTATTTATGTACTACCAACACTGCTTTAAATCCCAAAAGACCTTACCACCAAAGCCACATGACACGATTATGATTTAAATCCCAATGACTCCCACGCAAAAAAAACACGGTATTCTTGTCACACGAATGCAGGAATGTATAAAAGGTTACTTTCCTCTTGTTAAACATAACATGAGGGTGGTGTAGTTGGTTAGCCTGTTCGCTCATCAAGAGGTCTCGGGTTCGATAACCACACTTGTGCATAATTTTGTTTTTGTTCGACTTCTTTCTTGTTTTCTAGGGTTTGCACTCTTCACACTCTCTCTCCACTATATATATACATGCTGGAGCCTCAGCGCTTGTAGTTGCTCTCTTCACACTCTCCCACCCTCTCCAGATCTAAACAAGACTTTGTTGGCCTCTCTCTCTCCCCTCACTGCTGGTCAAAGAGCCGACGGGATCCGTCTGCCGGGAAGAGAAGGAGGCTTAACACTGTCGTCATCGGCAAGGGAGGGAATCCATTACCGGCATTGTTGTTCTCTTTCACCCAGCAGCGGCGTGGGAGGGCCTCCGACCCCTTCTTCCTCTCCTCTATACACAGTGTGGGAAGAACAGCCTCCGGTCGCCCACTGAACCACACCCCAAGAACCTTAAGGTATAATTTACTTAATTCCACATGCATTGCTCTAGCTGCATGTGGGCTTTTTCTGCTTCTGCACTCAAATCTTGGTGTTGGATTAAACATGAAAGTAGTGGGGAAAGTTGTATAGCATAAATCTAGGAAGTGGTTCAAAGAGGAAAGGAATGGGGGGAAAGTAGTGGGGAAAGTTGTATAGCATGAATCTAGGACATGGTTCAAAGAGGAAAGGAAGGGGGAAAGTAGTGGGGAAAGATGTATAGCATGAATCTGGGACGTGGTTCAAAGAGGAAAGGAAGGGGAAAGTACTAGTACAGACTGGCTATCCAGCACCTACATTGGTCGAAAAGGCAAAACAATGACAAACGCAGTCCGCACATCTGTAACGAACTGATCTTTTTGTTTTGGGGAACAAGTCTATAGAGTTTTAGCAGGACTAGATTTGCTGAGCTCACATAGGGAAAGGTGTCTAAAGATAAAAAACTGGGACCAACACAAATATGCAACTTTGTTGTTTGTTCTTTTTTGCAACAGACTGTGCATCACCCCTTCATACATCGGTAGATGCACATGGTGATGGTGAGTCCATTGTCCCATGCAATTCTTTAGATGTTGTTAATCTAAGGCCCTGTTTGGTTAAAAAGTCCTAGTACTTTTTTTTAGTCCCAACTAAAAAGTCCCTAGTCCCTACCTGCTTGGTTCCAAGGACTATACATGGACTAGAGGTTATTAAATGCCATGCTAAAAGACCATGTTACCCCTAGTAATGAACTAATAGAGATAAGGTGCGATGCGGGGCAGGGGCAACTGTTGGAAAAAGTCCCAAAAAGACTCTCCCTCGGGGTCTTCTTTCTTTACTCCCAAATGCCCACTTTTAGTCCCTTAAAGTTCCTCCTATTTGGTTTAGATGGGACTGAAAGGGACTTTTTTTAGTCCCTACACCAAAAAGTCCCTGTAAACAAACACCCTCTCATAATGCGCTGGAAAATTGATGCAATGCCATAGTTAAAAGCAAATTGCATGTTTAACGAATTTTATTGTTAATATGAATCAATGCCACCATTTGAGAAATGCTACTATCTTGCTTTCTTTCCCAATTAGATAAGTTAGATGCTTCTTTTTGTTGGCTTCTGTGTCATCCATCTTTATTGACAACTTGTTGTTTCCTTTGCACCTCTGTGTAAACAGGGTTATCTACTTCACCTTGTTGCTATTGTGATCTTTTGTTGCACTGCACAAAACACTTTTGTTTTAAGAGTGTTTTGTGCAATTCAACCAAAATGTCACACCGACATCGTTGCTTGATTGCTTGATCTTAGTGGAACTGCACAAGAGGAGATCTTACTTCCTACCCGTGTTGGCAAATTTGGTTTAGATCTTCTTCTTGTAAGTTGTTTGAATTCCACGTCATGAGAGGTCAGTACTAGCCTTTTTTCACATGATTGTGCAGTGTGCTTTCATATGTTGTGCTACTTGTACGGTAATGTTGCTTGATTTTAGTGAACTGCACAAATGGAGACAAGACTTCCAATCTGTATGTGCATCGTAATATCCCATTGCGGTAAGATAAGGATATTGCACAACTTTTGGCCTGTATTTTGCCACTTTCATCAAAAAATTAATGTTGTTATTTAGTGCTATACTTGTGCTCCCTAATTGACATGCCAAATCTTACATTGAAGGCGAAGCTTGTCTGTTATTGAACCAAGTAATGAAGGGGAAGAACAAGCGGAAGAAAAACAAAAATCAACTCCCGGTGCTGTAATGAAGCACTGGAACTGTGATGACACAAGTAATGATATAGTTTTGCATCTTAATTTATTGTTATGGATGGAATGAACAATTGTTTTGCCACTGATTTGATGCCACTCTTAATTTAATATGTAATTATCTCTACTTATGCAAACAGGGATCTTCTTTGAAGATACCATATATTTTAGTGGAACTGCACAAGAAGATGTTGGAAACATTAAACTAATCGAGGAGTATATAGTAAGCATGGCAACCACAGTAGATAACAACAGATGGTTCTAGAGAAGTGCTTGATCTACACAATAAGCCTCCTAACAAAGGTTGTTACTCCCCACGGATTTCATCCATATGATTGAGCTTTGTCATCTCTATTGGTGTTGTGCTACTGTTTAGATACTGTCATGAGAAAGTGGTATTGTCCTTGAGAAGTGCTTCAAATATGTTGTTTTAAATATTTCCTTTCCTTTTTTTCGAGCAAACAGGGATGCTAGCATTTAGTTGCCCTCTTGTCTTTGCACAACAGGATCATCCTCCTCTGAAGAAGAATGTGGAATACGTGAAGTGACTAGTTCTGATTATGCCAGGATGAAGGAGCAGTTGAAGGATGGTTACATTACTCCCCACAAGACCAAACTAACTTCAGCTCGGAAGGACTGACAGATCTCCATCTTTTTAGTTGTGATGCACAAGTACAATGTTGTTCTAGGATTCTTTCCGGTGAGTTCCATTTTTTTAAAGTGTGCTCTACACGGACCATGTAGGTGCGTGTTTAAACTGTCAATTCATAGTACAGTTTGCTTTATACTAATCACTATTTCGTATTTGTGCAAACAGGGGTGCTCATCTTGATTTCAATGGGAACTGCACAAAATGTTCATGAATACATCGAATCATTCATTTCCACCACAAGAAAGGAGGTGCCGATATGTTCAAGGCGTTGCAACATATAAAGGTGAAATCATACAAGCTACACGCGAATTTGGTTGATTTTGGTGGAACTGCACAAAAAGAACAGCTGGTTTATTTAGCATGAGGTGCCATGTCAATGTCCGAACTGATGGCAAACCCTGCCCATTCCACAATCATAGGCATTTGATATTTTGGAATGGGAAAACCTTGTGAAAGTTTGCTCATTGATGTACGCAAAACAACACGCATTTGACATTCTAGAATGGGACAATGATGTCTACTACACAACCTTCTTCTTGTAGACGTTGTTGGGCCTCCAAGTGCAGAGGTTTGTAGGACAGTAGCAAATTTCCCTCAAGTGGATGACCTAAGGTTTATCAATCCATAGGAGGCGTAGGATGAAGATGGTCTCTCTCAAGCAACCCTGCAACCAAATAACAAAGAGTCTCTTGTGTCCCCAACACACCCAATACAATGGTAAATTGTATAGGTGCACTAGTTTGGCGAAGAGATGGTGATACAAGTGGTATATGGATAGTAGATAAAGGTTTTTGTAATCTGAAAATATAAAAACAGCAAGGTAACTAATGATAAAAGTGAGCGTAAACGATATTGCAATGTGCTAAAACAAGGCCTAGGGTTCATACTTTCGCTAGTGCAAGTCCTCTCAACAATAATAACATAATTGGATCACATAACTATCCCTCAACATGCAACAAAGAGTCACTCCAAAGTCACTAATAGCAGAGAACAAACGAAGAGATTATGGTAGGGTATGAAACCACCTCAAAGTTATTCTTTCCAATCAATCTATTGGACAATTCCTATAAGTGTCACAGATAGCCCTAGAGTTAGTACTAGAATAACACCTTAAGACACAAATCAACCAAAACCCTAATGTCACCTAGATACTCTAATGTCACCTCAACTATCCATGGGTATGATTATACGATATGCATCACACAATCTCAGATTCATCTATTCAACCAACACATAGAACCTCAAAGAGTGCCCCAAAGTTTCTACCGGAGAATCATGACGAAAACGTGTGCCAAACCCTATGCATAGGTTCATGGGCAGAACCCGCAAGTTGATCACCAAAAAATACATCAAGTGAATCACATGATATCCCATTGTCACCATAGATACACACAGCAAGACATACATCAAGTGTTCTGAAATCTTTAAAGACTCAATCCGATAAGATAACTTCAAAGGGGAAACTCAATCCATTACAAGAGAGTAGAGGGGGAGAAAACATCATAAGATCCAACTATAATAGCAAAGCTCGCGATACATCAAGATCGTATCACCTCAAGAACACAAGAGAGAGAGAGAGAGATCAAACACATAGCTACTGGTAGATACCCTCAGCCCCGAGGGAGAACTACTCCCTCCTCATCATGGAGAGCACCGGGATGAAGAAGATGGCCACCGGAGAGGGATTGCCCCCTTTGACAGGGTACCGGAACGGGTCTAGATTGGCTTTTCGGTGGCTACGGAGGCTTCTGGCGGCCGAACTTCTGATCTATTGTGCGCCCCAATCGTTTTAGGGTATATGGAGATATATAGGAGCAAGAAGTGCGTCAGGGGGGGCACGAGGGGCCCACGAGGGTGGAGGGCGCGCTCAGGGGGGTGGGTGCGCCCCCTGCCTCGTGGCTTCCTCGTTGATCCCCTGACGTGCACTCCAAGTCTTCTGGGCTTCTTCTGATCCAAAAATAAGTTCCATGAAGTTTCAGGTCAATTGGACTCCGTTTGATTTTCCTTTTCTGCGATATTCTAAAACAAGGAAAAAACAGAAACTGGCACTGGGCTCTGGGTTAATAGGTTAGTCCCAAAAATCATATAAAATAGCATATAAATGCATATAAAACATCCAAGGTTGATAATATAATAGCATGGAACAATCAAAAATTATAGATACGTTGGAGACGTATCAGCATCCCCAAGCTTAATTCATGCTCGTCCTCGAGTAGGTAAATGATAAAAACAGAATTTTTGATGTGGAATGCTACCTAACATATTTATCCATGTAATTCTCTTTATTGTGGCAAGAATATTCAGATTCGTAAGATGCAAGACAAAAGTTTAATATTGACATAAAAATAATAATACTTCAAGCATACTAACTAAGCAATCATGTCTTCTCAAAATAACATGGCTGAAGAAAGCTATCCCTACAAAATCATATAGTCTGGCTATGCTCCATCTTCACCACACAACATATTTAAATCATGCACAACCTCGATGACAAGCCAAGCAATTGTTTCATACTTTTGGTGTTCTCAAACTTTTTCAATCTTCATGCAATACATGAGCGTGAGCCATGGATATAGCACTATAGGTGGAATAGAATGGTGGTTATGGAGAAGACAAAAGGGAGAAGATAGTCTCACATCAACTAAGCGTATCAACGGGCTATGGAGATGCCCAAAAATAGATATCAATGTGAGTGAGAGTAGGGATTGCCATGCAACGGTTGCACTAGAGCTATAAATGTATGAAAGCTCAACAAAAGAAACTAGTGGGTGTGCATCCAACTCGCTTGCTCATGAAGACCTAGGGCATTTTGAGGAAGCCCATCATTGGAATATACAAGCCAAGTTCTATAATGAAAGATTCTCACTAGTATATGAAAGTGACAACATAGGAGACTCTCTATCATGAAGATCATGGTGCAACTTTGAAGCACAAGTGTGGTAAAAGGATAGTAGCATTGCCCCTTCTCTCTTTTTCTCTTAATTTTTTTATTTTGGGCCTTCTCTTTTTTTATGGCCTCTTTTCTCTTTTTTTATTTGGGCTTCTTTGGCCTCTTTTATTTATTTATTTTCGTCCGGAGTCTCATCCCGACTTGTGGGTGAATCATAGTCTCCATCATCCTTTCCTCACTAGGACAATGCTCTAATAATGATAATCATCACACTTTTATTTACTTACAACTCAAGAATTACAACTTGATACTTAGAAAAAAATATGACTCTATATGAATGCCTCCGGCGGTGTACCGGGATGTGCAATGACTCAAGAATGACATGTATGGAAGAATTATGAACGGTGGCTTTGCCACAAATACGATGTCAACTACATGATCATGCAAAGCAGTATGACAATGATGGAGCGTGTCATAATAAGCAGAACGGTAGAAAGGTGCATGGCAATATATCTCGGAATGGCTATGGAAATGCCATAATAGGTAGGTATGGTGGCTGTTTTGAGGAAGGTATATGGTCGGTTTAAGGTATCGGCGAAAGTTGCGCGGTACTAGAGAGGCTAGCAATAGTGGAAGGGTGAGAGTGCGTATAATCCATGGACTCAACATTAGTCATAAAGAACTCACATACTTATTGCAAAAATCTATTAGTTATCGAAACAAAGTACTACGCGCATGCTCCTAGGGGGATAGATTGGTAGGAAAATACCATCTCTCGTCCCCGACCGCCACTCATAAGGAAGACAATCAACAAATAAATCATGCTCCGACTTCATCACATAACGGTTCACCATACGTGCATGCTACAGGAATCACAAACTTTAATACAAGTATTTCTCAAATTCACAACTACTCAACTAGCATGACTCTAATATTACCATCCTCATATCTCAAAACAATCATCAAGTATCAGACTTCTCATAGTATTCAATGCACTTTATATGAAAGTTTTTATTATATCCCTCTTGGATGTCCATCATATTAGGACTAGTTTCATAACCAAAGCAAACTACCATGCTGTTCTAAAGACTCTCAAAATAATATAAGTGAAGCACGAGAGTTCAATTATTTCTATAAAACAAAACCACCACTGTTCTCTAAAAAGATATAAGTGAATCACTAGAGCAAATGTGTGACGCCCGGATAATTAAGCTACAGCAACCATCTACTAATGATGCCACGTCACCTTGATTACTAATGCTAATCTTGCGTTAGTTCGAAACCGATTCTAATTCAAATTCAAAATTAGGCAAACATCAAAAGTTTTCAAATATTAAAAACCAAAATGTCCGGGTTGTGTCACTTATTGCACAGATGACTATGATGAATAATCCACATTTTTATATAATGTATAAATGCACTAAATGATTTAAACGGTAGCAAAAACATTTTTTAAATGCCTTTGGTATTTTATAAAACACAAAACTAATTTATTTTGGGTTAAAACCTTTTGTGGCTGAGGGTTATTTTGAAACGTTATTTTAGGAGTTGTTGTCATATTTTACTAAGTAAAAATAATGTGGGTCTAAAATTTAAAACCAGAAAAGAAAATAAATAAAAGAAAGAAACTACAAAAGAGAAAACAAAAAAAGGGGAAAAGGACCCACGGGCCAGCCGACCCAACAGGCTGGCCCATTCGGCCAACCGGCCAGCCCACCCCGCTACCCCCCTCCTTATCCACTCCCTCCCCCAAACCCTAACCGACAGCCACCCACTCGCCCCCCCCACTCGCTTTCTCCCTCTCCCCCCGATCCAATCGGGATCGGGCCCGACGCCGACGCCGCCCCTCCCGCACTCCCCTGCGCCCCACGCCGCCTGGACCGCGTCGGCCACCTCAACCGCACGCCGTGCGCCTCGGACCCGCCGTCCCCAGCGCCCGTGGACGGCCCGCCGCCGTCGTTCGACCCGCGGCGCTGCCCGTCGCCACTGCCCGGGGCCACCTCGCCGGACCGCCGCACCATCGCCCCCTGCCTCCTCCCAGGCGCCCCCCTACTCGACTGGATCGGGGAGGGGCCAGATCCCGCGCCGCCCTGAGCCTGCGACGCCGGCGCCCATCCCCGGCGCCGCCTCGTCGCTGCTGTGCTCCGCCACCTCGTCGTCGCCGCTCCATCGCCTCTCCCTCGCCGACGCCAACGCGCCCCGTCGCCCCCCCCTTCCCTGCTCGCAAGTGAGCGCTGCCGTCCCCCTTCGCCCCCTCTCTCCCTGTGTCGCCCCGGTCACCACCATCCCTGCCCGCGGTCGACGCGCTCCGGCCCCGCCCGTTGCACGCTCACCGCGTGCCTCTCCCCGTCGCTTCCGTGCACGGCCTCGCTGGCCCACGGCCGCGGCCACGGCGCTCGACCGCCCTGCTCGTGACCCGTGGCCGCGCCACCATCGCCTCCTCATGCGCCCCCCCACTGCGTCGCGGCCTTCACCTGGACGCCGCCCCTCGCTGCCGATTCCCGGCGCCCGCACGCATGCCGACTGCCTCGGTCGCGCCCGGTGGCCTCACCCCCACACCGCCGCCCCGCAATGCCCGGTCGGGTGCGCCCCTGTTCAGGCTGTGCCCCGACGCCCGCGCCCTCTAGGCCCCTATGGGCCACAGACATGTGGGGCCCGGCCCCAGAACGGTTTTATAAAAAAAAGAATTAAAAAAATATATATTAAATAAATAAATAATAATTAAATTAATTAATTAATTAAGGAATTAATTAAGTTAATTAATCATGATTAGATTAACCTAATTAACTAATTAGTTTAATTAAACAGTAATTAGATTAGCTAAACATTAATTAGACTAAACAGTCAATGACGAACGGGACCCACCTGTCGGGTTGACCAAGTCAACCCTGTTGACTGCTGACGTCAGCATGACATCATGCTGACGTCATAAATTCATTTTCGAATTAAATAATTAATTAATTAAATTCCAGAAATTAATATAATCTTTAGAAAATCATATCTTTTAATCCGTAACTCGGATTAAAATATTTTCAACATGAAAGTTGCTCAGAACGACGAGACGAATCCGGATACGCGGTCCGTTCGTCCGCCACACACCCCTAACCTATCGAACCCGCAACTTTCCCCCTTCGGCTCCTCTGCCCGAAAACACGAAACACCGGGAATACTTTCCCGGGGGTTTTCCCCCCTTCACCGGTATCACCTACTACCGCGTTAGGGCACACCGAACACCGCGTATTGCCTTGATATATTTTGTGGTGCTTTGTTTGCTCTGTATTCATTATTTCTTCCCCCTCTTCTCTCCGGTAGACTACGAGACCGACGCTGCTGCTGACCAGTTCGACTACGGAGTTGACGACCCTCTCTCTTGCCAGAGCAACCAGGCAAGCCCCCCCTTGATCACCAGATATCGCCTATTCTTCTCTATACTGCTTGCATTAGAGTAGTGTAGCATGTTACTGCTTTCCGTTAATCCTATTCTGATGCATAGCCTGTCATTGCTGCTACAGTCATTGATACCTTACCTGCAATCCTAAATGCTTAGTATAGGATGCTAGTTTATCATCATTGGCCCTACATTCTTGTCCGTCTGCCATGCTATACTACTGGGCTGTGATCACTTCGGGAGGTGATCACGGGCATATACTATATACTTTACACTGTTACATTACCTGTGATACTGTTCGGAGTTGGGGGCTGAAAGGACAGGTGGCTCCATCCTGGTAGAGGTGGGCCTGGGTTCCCGACGGTCCCCGACGGTTACTTTGTGGCGGAGCGACAGGGCAGGTTGAGACCACCTAGGAGAGAGGTGGGCCTGGCCCTGTTCGGCGTTCGCGGATACTTAACACGCTTAACGAGATCTTGGTATTTGATCTGAGTTGGCTACGAGCCTATACGCACTAACCATCTACGCGGGAGTAGTTATGGGTATCCCGACGTCGTGGTATCAGCCGAAGCACTTCAGACGTCAGCGACGGAGCGGCGCGCGCCGAATTGGACTGGAACGCCACTAGGCTAGGTCTGCTTTCGGCCGCCCACGCAACGTGCAGGTGTGCTCAGGGCGATGGGCCCAGACCCCTGCGCGCTTAGGTTTAGACCGGCGTGCTGGCCTCTCTGTTTTGCCTAGGTGGGGCTGCAACGTGTTGATCTTCCGAGGCCGGGCATGACCCAGGAAAGTGTGTCCGGCCAAATGGGATCGAGCGTGTTGGGTAAGTTGGTGCACCCCTGCAGGGAAGTTAATCTATTCGAATAGCCGTGATCTTCGGTAACAGGACGACTTGGAGTTGTACCTTGACCTTATGACAACTAGAACCAGATACTTAATAAAACACACCCTTCCAAGTTCCACAGACAACCCGGTGATCGCTTTTCTACAGGGCGACGAGAGGAGGATCGCCGGGTAGGGTTATGCTATGCGATGCTACTTGGAGATGCTGCTTGGAGATGCTACTTGAAGATGCTACATGGAGGACTTCAATCTACTCTCTCCTACATGCTGCAAGACGGAGGCTGCCAGAAGCGTAGTCTTTGACAGGATTAGCTATCCCCCTCTTATTCTGGCATTCTGCAGTTCAGTCCACTGATATGGCCTCCTTACACATATACCCATGCATATGTAGTGTAGTTCCTTGCTTGCGAGTACTTTGGATGAGTACTCACGGTTGATTTCTCCCCCCTTTTTCCCCTTTTCCTTTCTTTCTGGTTGTCGCAACCAGATGCTGGAGTTCAGGAGCCAGACGCCACCGTCGACGACGACCCCTACTACACCGGAGGTGCCCCTACTACGTGCAGCCTGCTGGCGACGTCCAGGAGTAGTTAGGAGGATCCCAGGCAGGAGGCCTGCGCCTCTTTCGATCTATATCCCAGTTTGTGCTAGCCTTCTTAAGGCAAACTTGTTTAACTTATGTCTGTACTCAGATATTGTTGCTTCCGCAGACTCGTCTATGATCGAGCTCTTGTATTCGAGCCCTCGAGGCCCCTGGCTTGTAATATGATGCTTGTATGACTTATTTTATTTGTAGAGTTGTGTTGTGATATCTTCCCGTGAGTCCCTGATCTTGATCGTACACGTTTGCGTGTATGATTAGTGTACGATTGAATCGGGGGCGTCACAAGTTGGTATCAGAGCCGACTGCCTGTAGGAATCCCCTTTCCAACTCCTTGGCCGAAATTGAGTCTAGCCATTGCAAAACTTTTACTAACTTGGCTGTGTGCCTTACGGGCCCACGTCGCCATTGGGTGGTATTAGGATCTTTTATTCCTCGACCTATACTGTGGGACTCTTATTTCTCTTCTATTCGGGTTAAATGATTTTTGCTAAATCTAACATTAGGATCTCGTTATCACTTTCACCCGGAGAGCCCCTTATTACTAATGATCGTCTGCTGCACGTGAAGACCCTGAAGATACTCACTGCTGTTAACCCGAGAATTTGTGTTCATCGCGTTTACAATTCCCCTTCCACCGTCAACCCTTATGGATAAATACTTGCAGTTGTTATGCTTACATACATCCCTAGTCGGTCTTGTTATTACAAGATACCCCGAAATACTCGTCGTATTTTCGAGAATCCTTTGAGCTTACTGCCTTGCTGTTCTTTGTCACCTGAATACCCCTACGGATAATTATCGCACTTATCGAGTATCCGCTCATTCCCAGTTGTTCAGGTGTTTCGCCAAAGACTTCAAATTATCATTCGATCTTCCGAAAATCCCGAGCAGCCTATTGCTCTTGAAATTCTCGCTTTCTTGCATTATGGTTAATCCCATAAGTTTCGTAATCTTATTGGCCTCCCTTGTCTTTATCATTTTAAGTCTGTTGATTCAATATGTTGAGGATGCTCGCATTCCTCAGTCGAATCCTAGGATTCATCCTTTCGGCTTAGACATCATTTGGATATGAGCTGGTTCTTGACCAATCAGTGCCTTGATCGTTTGTGCTTCCAAGTCTGTTGAACTTATTCATTTTCGATCAGAACGATTGCTTATGATCCCTTGATTTGGAGATCATAAAGTTTCTTTGCATTAAGCTTTGAATTAGTTAGTTGTTTCTATAACCCGATGCCATGGCATTCCTTCTTCCTTTGATTGAGTACCGATACTCACATCAGCCCCGTTATTAATCGCCATACCCATTGCCGGGTTATTATCCGACAATGTCCTTCACAACCAAAATTATTGTGAGTTATTTACCTGATACATAATTCCCTTGGTAAATGGTATCATCTGCTTGGCCAACCATGCTCTGCTTTCGAGCTGGTCGTATTTACTATTGAAGCTTGTGTTATATGTTTCCACGATACCCTGACGGGTTGAACCTATGCCTTCCTTTATATGTGTGAACTCGGAAGTTTTCACGAGTCATACTCATCTGGTATTTCACCAAGATAAAACTTTCAACACTAATGCCTTTATCAAAGCGAATAGTGAATGGAAGGTTATATATTGAAGAAGTGGGAGTCGACCTTGAACTTTGTGTTCATGCCCATGGACAGGATGTAGATCTTATCATTAAAGCTTTTCTTAAATTAATTATTCCCTTGGTATAAGTTCATCTTATCTCTGGGATCAGGCCTTTTGCAATCGTGGTTCTGACCATGTTCTCCTTTAAATAACATTTCTCGTGCAAGTTTAAGCATTTGTCTTCTGCAGAGCAATACCCTAGTCCAATCTCTACTTTGATCTGTCGTCGAGCATTACCCCCTGGTATCTCGAGATTATCATGGAACTGCATAGCCTCTTATGAGTTCTTCATCAGGTATTACATTCTCATGGACTCCAATTTTTCACGGGCCTTGAGTTATGAAACACTCAAGGACACCGATAACGGAATCGAGTCTGCACTGCGATTCAACGAGGATTAGAGATCTTCATCACTTACAAGTTTAATACTCCATGTCTGCCCTCGCCTGAACGGATACATCATTATCGTGCTAATTTTAATCATCAGCATTCTGAGCTCTTCAAGGGTATCAACTGAATTCATGATGAGAAATACCATCCTTGCCCCCGATGATTTGTGTTATCATCGGCCACTTTATTGCCTTCCCTCCAACACAAACTTGTTCATGTTTTGTGTTATACCTTGAGTTCCTTGCTATCCAGCATTTGTCCTTCTTTACCTTGGAATATTACCACCTTTTGTGTCAAGAATGTCATGGTAATTTTACCACCTCTTGAGAATTCTTGGTATAGTAATATCTCTTGCCATTTGCGTTCATTTCTTGGTCTCCGTGTTGTTTCTAACCGGAATATCGACAAATGGTCTGTGATGTGTAAATTCTAAACTTCTAGCAACCCTATTACTTTGAAGTTATTGGTCTACAGTTTCATTAGAATTCTATTGCTTATTGAATCATCATTCAAACATTGATCGTGCTACCTAGTCTAGATTCCCTTCTATCATTGCTCAGCTGAGCATGTTTCCCTCGAGCATACATCATTATATCATTGATCCGACAAATGATATTTCCTGCTCACATAATTGTGGAAATCCATCTTTTGGAAATCTCGATGAATTGTCGCTGAGTTCATCAGCCACCTCATTCTATCCTTGATTTAATAATGAACTCATGATTCGGAACTTGCTTCCACAGTTCAATTCCCGAGAATCTTACAATGTCATCTTGACAATTTGTGTCGCACCTTTTCTCCTCGGGCCTCCTGAGTCTGAGTTATCCTGACACCAATCAGATCTGAATCTCGGTCAGATATGATGGTTGGAACATATTTTCAAGAGTTATAACATTGGTCTTATGTGACCCGGTAAGGTGGTGTCGTGCCTAGCACACCTGGCCGGTTGGCCATATTGTTATAGATTCCTTTTCAGCAAGGTTATCCATTCTTCCATGAGGAAATTGTAAGACTTATTCTACAAGTTATTCCTGATGGATCCTTTGTGTTTCCAAAGTCTGATCTTCAACTGATGACCATGTCAATGCTTTCTCGGAGCATGCCTATGGTACTTCAATTTTCAACAAGACCATTTGAAGCCCAATGCTAAATGTTTCCTTCTCAATTATCCAAACACCGATGTACGGGTAATGTCATGAAATTTCTCTCCCCTACCTAAGGAGTTTTCTACATTATATCCTGTCATGGATAATATGTTCTGCTTGTCCTTGGGAAGAATATACCCTTGAAATATGTGTTTAAACACATTTTCCTTTCCATTGTTCTGTTTAAAACCTGATAATCACTTTTCCTTTCCATTGGTTTGTTTAAACCTTCTTGTGTTCTATATTGTATAAGCAGTAATATATCCTTGCTTATGTAAACACCTCGTTGTACCACTCTGTTAGAACGACCCTGTTACTTTTGATGATGGCATTCCGGTAACCATCGATGGACGAGAATCTTGCCTACTGGTCCGCCTCGTTCAACGAGCAGGAAAATGGTTCTCTTCGTCCCTCGCCCTTGGTACTGATGTGTTGCCGACATGACCGACAGACTATCCTCTGACATGCCTTGCTTACATGATCGTGCAAGATGTCACCGTCCTTCCTACTTTTAACCACGTGGTGGGCCCATAACCCACAGTTCCACAGGATCGAAACCTGACTCTCCTGTACACCTTGTTAACAAAGTTATCCCTTGCTCTTGGTTTCGTAGGTAATTCGCGAGCCACCTTCCTAGTGCTCCATTCTGGTATCAGACGCAATACTTACTCTCGCTGCTGTGAACCCTTTCTCACTATGGTTCAGACATTGAACAACTATCTATCCGCTTGGGCCCTCTCATTGTACCTTCGTACCTTACTCTCGAGGTATTTTATATGTTCAACTCGAGAGGTAGTCTTATGCTCATTCATGGGTTAACCCCCACCTTGTTTCCCTCATAAGCATTCTGACGGAGCCAAGTTGCCTATTACCTATTCGTAAGTACGTTGGAGTTCCTGAAGAAATGATGACAAGTTTATCAGGATGCATTGGAATAAAGAATGGAAGACATCAAAGAAAGGGATTAACTTCTTTGAGAAGATCCGTTAGAATATCGTAACCAGAACTTTCCCCCTTACTCCCCTCTTAAATCTCGGGACGAGATTTCTTGTAGTGGAGGAGAATTGTGACGCCCGGATAATTAAGCTACAGCAACCATCTACTAATGATGCCATGTCACCTTGATTACTGATGCTAATCTTGCATTATTTCGAAACCGATTCTAATTCAAATTCAAAATTAGGCAAACATCAAAAGTTTTCAAATATTAAAAACCAAAATGTCCGGGTTGTGTCAGTTATTGCACAGATGACTATGATGAATAATCCACATTTTTATATAATGTATAAATGCACTAAATGATTTAAACGGTAGCAAAAACATTTTTTAAATGCCTTTGGTATTTTATAAAACACAAAACTAATTTATTTTGGGTTAAAACCTTTTGTGGCTGAGGGTTATTTTGAAACGTTATTTTAGGAGTTGTTGTCATATTTTACTAAGTAAAAATAATGTGGGTCTAAAATTTAAAACCAGAAAAGAAAATAAATAAAAGAAAGAAACTACAAAAGAGAAAACAAAAAAAGGGGAAAAGGACCCACGGGCCAGCCGACCCAACAGGCTGGCCCATTCGGCCAACCGGCCAGCCCACCCCGCTACCCCCCTCCTTATCCACTCCCTCCCCCAAACCCTAACCGACAGCCACCCACTCGCCCCCCCCCCCCACTCGCTTTCTCCCTCTCCCCCCGATCCAATCGGGATCGGGCCCGACGCCGACGCCGCCCCTCCCGCACTCCCCTGCGCCCCACGCCGCCTGGACCGCGTCGGCCACCTCAACCGCACGCCGTGCGCCTCGGACCCGCCGTCCCCAGCGCCCGTGGACGGCCCGCCGCCGTCGTTCGACCCGCGGCGCTGCCCGTCGCCACTGCCCGGGGCCACCTCGCCGGACCGCCGCACCATCGCCCCCTGCCTCCTCCCAGGCGCCCCCCTACTCGACTGGATCGGGGAGGGGCCAGATCCCGCGCCGCCCTGAGCCTGCGATGCCGGCGCCCATCCCCGGCGCCGCCTCGTCGCTGTTGTGCTCCGCCACCTCGTCGTCGCCGCTCCATCGCCTCTCCCTCGCCGACGCCAACGCGCCCCGTCGCCCCCCTTCCCTGCTCGCAAGTGAGCGCTGCCGTCCCCCTTCGCCCCCTCTCTCCCTGTGTCGCCCCGGTCACCACCATCCATGCCCGCGGTCGACGCGCTCCGGCCCCGCCCGTTGCACGCTCACCGCGTGCCTCTCCCCGTCGCTTCCGTGCACGGCCTCGCTGGCCCACGGCCGCGGCCACGGCGCTCGACCGCCCTGCTCGTGACCCGTGGCCGCGCCACCATCGCCTCCTCATGCGCCCCCCCACTGCGTCGCGGCCTTCACCTGGACGCCGCCCCTCGCTGCCGATTCCCGGCGCCCGCACGCGTGCCGACTGCCTCGGTCGCGCCCGGTGGCCTCACCCCCACACCGCCGCCCCGCAATGCCCGGTCGGGTGCGCCCCTGTTCGGGCTGTGCCCCGACGCCCGCGCCCTCTAGGCCCCTATGGGCCACAGACATGTGGGGCCCGGCCCCAGAACGGTTTTATAAAAAAAAGAATTAAAAAATATATATTAAATAAATAAATAATAATTAAATTAATTAATTAATTAAGGAATTAATTAAGTTAATTAATCATAATTAGATTAACCTAATTAACTAATTAGTTTAATTAAACAGTAATTAGATTAGCTAAACATTAATTAGACTAAACAGTCAATGACGAACGGGACCCACCTGTCGGGTTGACCAAGTCAACCCTGTTGACTGCTGACGTCAGCATGACATCATGCTGACGTCATAAATTCATTTTCAAATTAAATAATTAATTAATTAAATTCCAGAAATTAATATAATCTTTAGAAAATCATATCTTTTAATCCGTAACTCGGATTAAAATATTTTCAACATGAAAGTTGCTCAGAACGACGAGACGAATCTGGGTTCGCGGTCCGTTCGTCCGCCACACACCCCTAACCTATCGAACCCGCAACTTTCCCCCTTCGGCTCCTCTGCCCGAAAACACGAAACACCGGGAATACTTTCCCGGGGGTTTTCCCCCCTTCACCGGTATCACCTACTACCGCGTTAGGGCACACCGAACACCGCGTATTGCCTTGATATATTTTGTGGTGCTTTGTTTGCTCTGTATTCATTATTTCTTCCCCCTCTTCTCTTCGGTAGAGTACGAGACCGACGCTGCTGCTGACCAGTTCGACTACGGAGTTGACGACCCCTCTCTCTTGCCAGAGCAACCAGGCAAGCCCCCCTTTTGATCACCAGATATCGCCTACTCTTCTCTATACTGCTTGCATTAGAGTAGTGTAGCTTGTTACTGCTTTCCGTTAATCCTATTCTGATGCATAGCCTGTCATTGCTGCTACAGTCATTGATACCTTACCCGCAATCCTAAATGCTTAGTATAGGATGCTAGTGTTCCATCAGTGGCCCTACACTCTTGTCCGTCTGCCATGCTATACTACTGGGCTGTGATCACTTCGGGAGGTGATCACGGGCATATAATATATACTTTACACTGTTACATTACCTGTGATACTGTTCGGAGTTGGGGGCTGAAAGGACAGGTGGCTCCATCCCGGTAGAGGTGGGCCTGGGTTCCCGACGGTCCTCGACGGTTACTTTGTGGCGGAGCGACAGGGCAGGTTGAGACCACCTAGGAGAGAGGTGGGCCTGGCCCTGTTCGGCGTTCGCGGATACTTAACACGCTTAACGAGATCTTGGTATTTGATCTGAGTTGGCTACGAGCCTATACGCACTAACCATCTACGTGGGAGTAGTTATGGGTATCCCGACGTCGTGGTATCAGCCGAAGCACTTCAGACGTCAGCGACGGAGTGGCGCGCGCCGAATTGGACTGGAACGCCACTAGGCTAGGTCTGCTTTCGGCCGCCCACGCAACGTGCAGGTGTGCTCAGGGCGATGGGCCTAGACCCCTGCGCGCTTAGGTTTAGACCGGCGTGCTGGCCTCTCTGTTTTGCCTAGGTGGGGCTGCGACGTGTTGATCTTCCGAGGCCGGGCATGACCCAGGAAAGTGTGTCCGGCCAAATGGGATCGAGCGTGTTGGGTTATGTGGTGCACCCCTGCAGGGAAGTTAATCTATTCGAATAGCCGTGATCTTCGGTAACAGGACGACTTGGAGTTGTACCTTGACCTTATGACAACTAGAACCGGATACTTAATAAAACACACCCTTCCAAGTTCCACAGACAACCCGGTGATCGCTTTTCTACAGGGCAACGAGAGGAGGATCGTCGGGTAGGGTTATGCTATGCGATGCTACTTGGAGATGCTGCTTGGAGATGCTACTTGAAGATGCTACATGGAGGACTTCAATCTACTCTCTCCTACATGCTGCAAGACGGAGGCTGCCAGAAGCGTAGTCTTCGACAGGATTAGCTATCCCCCTCTTATTCTGGCATTCTGCAGTTCAGTCCACTGATATGGCCTCCTTACACATATACCCATGCATATGTAGTGTAGTTCCTTGCTTGCGAGTACTTTGGATGAGTACTCACGGTTGCTTTCTCCCCCTTTTTCCCCTTTTCCTTTCTTTCTGGTTGTCGCAACCAGATGCTGGAGTTCAGGAGCCAGACGCCACCGTCGACGACGACCCCTACTACACCGGAGGTGCCCCTACTACGTGCAGCCTGCTGGCGACGTCCATGAGTAGTTAGGAGGATCCCAGGCAGGAGGCCTGCGCCTCTTTCGATCTGTATCCCAGTTTGTGCTAGCCTTCTTAAGGCAAACTTGTTTAACTTATGTCTGTACTCAGATATTGTTGCTTCCGCTGACTCGTCTATGATCGAGCTCTTGTATTCGAGCCCTCGAGGCCCCTGGCTTGTAATATGATGCTTGTATGACTTATTTTATATGTAGAGTTGTGTTGTGATATCTTCCTGTGAGTCCCTGATCTTGATCGTACACGTTTGCGTGTATGATTAGTGTACGATTGAATCGGGGGCGTCACAAAATGACAAACTACTCCAAAAGATATAAGTGAAGATCAATGAGTAGTCGAACAATTATGCAACTATATGAAGACTCTCTAACATTTAATAATTTCATATCTTGGTATTTTATTCAAACAGCAAGCAAAACTAAATAAAATAAAATGACGCTCCAAGCAAAACACATATCATGTGGTAAATAAAAATATAGCTCCAAGTAAAGTTACCGATGAACGAGGACGAAAGAGGGGATGCCTTCCGGGGCATCCCCAAGCTTAGGCTCTTGGTTGTCCTTGAATATTTCCTTGGGGTGCCTTGGGCATCCCCAAGCTTAGGCTCTTGCCACTCCTTATTCCATAGTCCATCAAGTCTTTACCCAAAACTTGAAAACTTCACAACACAAAACTTAACAGAAAACTCGTAATCTCCGTTAGTATAAGAAAATAAATCACCACTTAGGTACTATTGTGAACTCATTCTAAATTCATATTGGTGTAATATATACTGTATTCCAACTTCTCTATGGTTTATAAAGTCTTTTACTAGCCATGGATTCATCAAAATAAGTAAATAACACATAAAAACAGAATCTGTCAAAAATAGAACAGTCTGTAGTAATGTGTATCAAACGTATACTTCTGGAACCCCAAAAATTCTAAAATAAATTTCAGGACCTGAGGAATTTATCTATTAATGATCTTCAAAAATAATTAACTAAATAGCCTCCCCAAATAAAAATGGCAGCAATTCTTGTGAGCGCTAAAGTTTCTGTTTTTTACAGCATGATCGCAAAGACTTTCCCCAAGTCTTCCCAAAGGTTCTACTTGGCACAAACACTAATTAAAACATAGAAACCACATCTAAACCGAGGCTAGATGAATTATTTATTACTAAACATGAGCAAAAAAGCAAGGATCTAAAATAAAATTGGGTTGCCTCCCAACAAGCGCTATCGTTTAACGCCCCTAGCTAGGCATGATGATTTCAATGATGCTCACATAAAGGATAAGAATTGAAACATAAAGAGAGCATCATGAAGAATATGACTAGAACATTTAAGTCTAACCCACTTCCTATGCATAGGGATTTTGTGAGCAAAAAATTATGGCAACAATAATCAACTAGCATAGGAAGGCAAAACAAGCATAACTTCAAAACTTTAAGCACATAGAGAGGAAACTTGATATTATTGCAATTCCTACAAGCATATATTCCTCCCTAATAATAATTTTCAGTAGCATCATGAATGAATTCAACAATATAACCAGCACCTAAAGCATTCTTTTCATGATCTACAAGCATATAAATTTTACTACTCTCCACATAAGCAAAATTCTTCTCATTCGGAATAGTGGGAGTATCATAAGAGACTCGAATACTATAAATTGTTTCCACATTAAAAGAGTAATGTTAAGAAAAGGGGTAATCATAATCATGACAAGTTTTATAAATATAATCATCACTATTTTTTATAGCATATGTATCATCACAATAATCATCATAAGTAGGAGGCATGCTATCATCATTATAAATTTGCATATAAAAACTTGGGAGACTAAAAATATCATCTTCATTAAACGTAGCATCCCAAAGCTTGGGACAAACATTAATTGCAGCAAATATGTTATCAAAAACATCATGTTCATCAAACATAGCATCCCCAATCTTGGGCCTTTTCATATCATAAGCATAATCACTCTCATCATTAATAGTATGGATAGCACCAATAGTATAGCAATTATCATATTCTTCCAAGCAAGTGCCAAAAAGATTTTCTAGATCATAAGAAGTATCATTATCTTCCACAATTATATTTTCATGAGGCACAATAGTAATAGGATCAGCATTATTTGGGGGAGATATCTTTTTACCTCTCTTCCTTTTTCTTTTCTTCTTCTTCACCACATCATGTGTGGGTTCAATCCTCTTTTTGGAGCTCCTTATTAATGAGATTCATTGAATAGAATGCTCCTCCTCGTTACCTGATTCATCATAAGAAATAATAGGAGAATATTGGGAAGTCTCTTCCCTTTCATTAGTATTATCTTCATCCTCTATTTGTTTTCTTTTCTTTATGTAATTGGCAATATGAGGATTTTCAATGCAATTCACCGCACAATACATATAAATTTCTTCTAGATCAAAACCAAGGAGTTTATAATGGGCAAATTCTGGAAGATGCCCAGTTATATGTTTCATTTCTTCACAACCCATAAGCAGGCTAAGTTCATTATAATGTGCAAGGGAAATCAACTCATCACAATTTTTGGACACGATTAGATCATGAAACAATTTGCATCAGATAGCTAAATGACCACTTTCATTGCAAAGTCCACAGGTACGGCCAAGAAAATTTAAATTTTTAGCACAATCATCTAGACTTTCTTGCAACAATTTAGTTTTTAAGTGCTTATGCCTCTTGCAATATCTATCTTCCCTATTTGGTGTGTACTTGCAAACCCAATGAACTCCACAAAAATTGACATGCTTATAGGAGACATTTTCATCATAACTAGTGCAATCATCATTAGTACCATGGATATTCAAAGAGTTCATACTAACAACATTGCAATCATGCTCATCATTCAAAGATTTAGTGCCAAACATTTTAATGCATTCTTCTTCTAACACTTTGGCACAATTTTCCTTTCCATCATACTCACGAAAGATATTAAAAAGATAAAGCGTATGAGACAAACTCAATTCCATTTTTTTGTAATTTTCTTTTATAAACTAAACTAGTGATAAAACAAGAAACTAAAAGACTTGATTGCAAGATCTAAAGATATACCTTCAAGCACTCACCTCCCCGGCAACGGCGCCAGAAAAGAGCTTGATGTCTACTACACAACCTTCTTCTTGTAGACGTTGTTGGGCCTCCAAGTGCAGAGGTTTGTAGGACAGTAGCAAATTTCCCTCAAGTGGATGACCTAAGGTTTATCAATCCGTAGGAGGCATAGGATGAAGATGGTCTCTCTCAAGCAACCCTGCAACCAAATAACAAAGAGTCTCTTGTGTCCCCAACACACCCAATACAATGGTAAATTGTATAGCTGCACAAGTTCGGCGAAGAGATGGTGATACAAGTGGTATATGGATAGTAGATAAAGGTTTTTGTAATCTGAAAATATAAAAACAGCAAGGTAACTAATGATAAAAGTGAGCGTAAACGGTATTGCAATGTGCTCAAACAAGGCCTAGGGTTCATACTTTCGCTAGTGCAAGTCCTCTCAACAATAATAACATAATTGGATCACATAACTATCCCTCAACATGCAACAAAGAGTCACTCCAAAGTCACTAATAGCGGAGAACAAATGAAGAGATTATGGTAGGGTACGAAACCACCTCAAAGTTATTCTTTCCAATCAATCTGTTGGGCTATTCCTATAAGTGCCACAAACAGCCCTAGTGTTCGTACTAGAATAACACCTTAAGACACAAATCAACCAAAACCCTAATGTCACCTAGATACTCCAATGTCACCTCAAGTATCCGTGGGTATGATTATACGATATGCATCACACAATGTCAGATTCATCTATTCAACTAACACATAGAACCTCAAAGAGTGCCCTAAAGTTTCTACCGGAGAATCACGACAAAAACCTGTGCCAACCCCTATGCATAGGTTCATGGGCGGAACCCGTAAGTTGATCACCAAAACATACATCAAGTGAATCATGTGATATCCCATTAACACCACAGATATGCACGGCAAGACATACATCAAGTGTTTTAAAATATTTAAAGACTTAGTCCGATAAGATAACTTCAAAGGGGAAACTCAATCCATTACAAGAGAGTAGAGGGGGGAGAAAACATCATAAGATCCAATTATAATAGCAAAGCTCGCGATACATCAAGATCGTATCACCTCAAGAACACGAGAGAGAGAGAGAGAGAGAGATCAAACACATAGCTACTGGTACATACCCTCGGCCCCAAGGGAGAACTACTCCCTCCTCGTCATGGAGAGCACCGAGATGATGAAGATGGCCACCGGAGAGGGATTTCCCCCTCCGGCAGGGTGCCGGAACGGGTCTAGATTGGCTTTCGGTTGCTACGGAGGCTTCTGGCGGCGGAACTCCTGATCTATTGTGCTCCCCGATTGTTTTAGGGTATATGGAGATATATAGGAGGAAGAAGTGCGTCAGGGGGGCCACGAGGGGCCCACGAGGGTGGACGGCGCGCCCAGGGGGGTGGGCGCGCCCCCCTGCCTCGTGGCTTCCTCGTTGATCCCCTGACATGCACTCTAAGTCTTCTGGGCTTCTTCTGATCCAAAAATAAGTTCCGTGAAGTTTCAGGTCAATTGGACTCCGTTTGATTTTCCTTTTCTGTGATATTCTAAAACAAGGGAAAAAACAGAAACTGGCACTGGCACTGGGTTCTAGGTTAATAGGTTAGTCCCAAAAATCATATAAAATAGCATATAAATGCATATAGAATATCCAAGGTTGATAATATAATATCATGGAACAATCAAAAATTATAGATAAGTTGGAGACGTATCAGACAACCTTGTCAAATGTTTCTCATTGATGTTAGCGAGAAGACATGCGTTTGATATTTTCGAATGGGACGCCCTTTGTTGTCTGCAACATCGATCGATTTTTCTTTATTATTTAGTTGTGAATTAAATATTGGCTCTAACATGTGAATCACTGAGATGCATAATCATCGATTGTTTCGAATGTTCTCTATGAATTGCCAGGCCTGTGTGTTTGATTGGAATGTACAGGAATGCTAAAAAGCAGCTGAAACTCTTTGTACTCCCTCTATTCCTTTTTACTTTGCATATTAAGTTTCTCTCAAGTCAGTTGATTTACATTGTGAATGTTCATACTTTTTTCTAAAAGAGTGGTCAAAGTAGAGATACTTTGACTGCAGACAAAACTTGTATACAGACTAAAAAGGACCGGATGGAGTACATGTGAAACTGCTGCAAACGAGGTGATCTCCCTGCGAATAATCCTAGTACGTATTGTTTTGCATGTTCATCCAATACCGGTGATACAAGAATTCGAACTAATCAAACTAAATTCATTCATACATGGTCGGATTTCATATAAACATGTCGGATTTCATTACATTTCATACATTCCTCAATGAAAAAGGCGTGCGTTGGAGGTATAATTAATTAACCGAATATACCCACATGTGTCCGGCTGAGCCGAACAGAAGCTTATTCTCCAGTAGACTGAGCTTCATTGACTTAACTGCAGGTGCAGTTGCGTAACTGACATCTGGCCCAGATGCCTGTTGGGCCCATGTGTTAGTGACCCAACTACACTAGCAGTTAAGTAACTGAAGCAGCATGCTTCTGCAACATAGCTCTCCGACTCCATGTCTCCGCCAAGAAGCTAATCGGCCGTCAATGGTCAACCCGCCTAGCTTGGTTTGAACTGGAGGGTAGCAGCGGCGGACTTACTTGGACCTGAGCGACGGCGACCTACTGGGTTCTACTCTTCATCATTTTCTATGTGGCACGGCCTCGTTGGCAGTGAGGCGGGGCCTCGACGGAGCCGGTGATGTCCTCTATCTCATTGACGGTGGGGCGGCGCCTCGACGGAGTAGGGGAAATCCTCCCCCTCGTTGCTGGCAGGGTGGGGCCTCACTGAGCCGGCGGTGTCCTCTGCCTCGTTGTTGGCGGGGCGGGGCCTCGGCGGAGTAGGGCCTCACCGAAGCCGGCGAGGTCCTCTGCCTCGGTGCCGGCGGGGAGGGGCCTCGTCGGAGCCTGCGGTGTCTTCTGCCTCGTTGTTGGCACCGCGGGGCATCGGCGGAGCAGGGCCTCGTCGACGCCAGCGGAGCGGGGACTCATCGGAGCCGACATTGTCCTCTGCCTCGTCCTCGGTCTCGCCAAATAGCGCCTTGCCCGCTTCATCGCCCTCTTTGTAGGCGGCCGCAGCTTCCTCCACTCGCAAGCGGTACCGCCAGCGCTCGAGGCGGCCCTCGCGGGCGGAGCGGTACGTGTCGAGTAGTGCCTCCTGCTCTTCCCGCTCCACAGCGATCTGCTCCTCCGCCTGTGGGTGCTGCTAGAGGAGATGGTGGTTGTAGGTGGCATCGGCCTACGCCTCCTGGAACTGCTCCTCAGGCTTCTGCCTGACCATGTTCATGTATTGGGCACGAGCCTCGCCAATGGTCATGGTGCAGTGCACCAGCGAGGATGGCGCGGAGGAGGGAGTTGGCGCCGGATCGTCGACTACCGTGTTATCTATTGGGATGTCGTCGTCCTCCGGCTGCCTATCGGCCAACCAGTCGGCAGAAATGGATGCCATCTCCTTGTGGTCTGTCGTCCGCCCATCCCGAAGAGCGCTGGAGCGCGAGGAAGCCATGGTGGGCAGTAGTGGTGTGGACAGGAGAAAGGGAACAGAGGCGGATGACTGTGGCTATGGCCGGCACAACACTTTATATAGCAATGGTGGGTGGCGGAGGGACGGACGTGTGGCTCTAGAGTAGCTTCCTCGGAAACCGCGTATCATTAATGTGGGTGGCAGACAGACGGACGGACGGCACTCGTGTCGTTTTAAGGTGGAGCAATCGCCTACACCAGGAAGTGGGGCGGGCGGCGCTGACCGTTTCGGGCGAAAAGCGTGTGCGGGCGAGGGAGGCGTTCTGGGTGGGCCACGGTAGCAGACTCATGCTTGGCAGCAGGTCGGTCCAGAAGCCGGACATGCTGGCTCGCCAGCAAGCTCGCCGAGCTGAGCGTCGACAATCATACGATGGATATAGCTTCTGACCAGGAGCCGGCGCCACTGTCCAAGCCGGTTCATGCCGTGTTCACCATACAGCAGGTGCTGCCGCACTTCGACGCCCTACTGGTGGAAGACCTACTAGCGTAGGAGGACTTGTGCTGCAACCTCCGTCTCCTCAACGAGCACTGGTGAATAAGCGAACGACAATGCCGTCGCGGACATGTGGCCCTATGATCATGGCTTCCCGAATGAGCAGCGGGCACTGTATCAGACCATCCGTAGGGCCCACGAGGCCCTCTCCGTCGTCCTTCGAGTTGTTGCACTCGTCGTGGCGCCGCCATTTCGTGTTGTCAACATGGTCAACGGACATGAGGAATGAGGATATGACTTTACATGGAGAAGATGATAGTGGGGACCAACCAGGGCCATAGCCGCACGTACGCAAGTGCCTCCTTATTATATACAACTATAATATTTTTTGCTTCCTCCTAGTTTCCTGACATCACGGTCCCACACCATTGTCAACCTATGTAGTCAAAAACCACATAATTGCACAAGGAGCGGCCGACAGCTGGGACCAAGCAGCTTGAGTAGTATTTGTGTTTTTGAGGTGTGAGCACTGCAGAGTTTTTCTTGAGCGATGTTTTCGTTGTTGTTCAGAGGAGAGCAGGGTATTAACTGGGCGGGCTATGGCCCATCTAGCCCAGGCTAGATATCCAACCCAGATATTAATTTTTTTCAAGCTGAAAATGGCTAGCCCAGCTATAATTGTTTTTGACTGGGAACTGTAGGGAAACACCCCCATAGCCTTTGCAATTTTATTCCAAAATATACAATATTTACAAGTGGTTACCAAGAGTAACCAACAAAAGAAAAAAAGAGGGGGAGGGGGAAACTACTCATCTAATTACAAAGAAATAAAGAATGTATACATCAAGGGGGTAGGTAGATCATCCTTGAGCCTAGGCTTGATTCTATGGGCAAGCAGAGACATATCATGAATAAAAGCACCCCTCCAACGATTTAAACTAGGCCTTTCCTTCCTGAACACCTTTCCATTTCTGATCACCATATATTCAAGCAAGCAGTAAAGACCACCTCAGCAAAGAAAGGCTTCGCAAAATCCCTCCTAGCTTGCACAGCAACTTCAGACATAGTAAAGCCCAGACCCCAATCAATCTGCAAGTAGTTTCATACACGCTGACTGAAGTTACATGTGAAGAAAAGATGATCTCTATCCTCTCGAGCCTGAGTTGGACAGAGCACACATTGAATACCATCATCAATATGTCAGTGCCTTCTCTCCACCATATCCTTAGTGTTCAATCTATCCATAATAAGCATCCAAGCAAAAACTTTGATTTTCATCGTGCAACAACTTTTCCATACCCATAAAAGTAATGGGTTAAAGGAGAGGTGAGAGTGCATGGCAGTGTAAAAAAGCTTTGGAGTATATGGCTTAACAGAACCAGTTGATTGTATTTGGGCCTCCATGTTGGAACAACCAAACCCAAGATGTCTGATCTTATGTCCCTAGTTGATTGTATGGAAAGAAGAATGTCTCCTAGCTCATCCTTTCTTGCTCAAGGTGGGAGATTGCAATATTTGAACTCTGCTCTATCTTCATTGCCTATTTTCTTCCTCTGTAGTTTGCTAATCAACCCAGGCATTCTGAAGCAACTACAAAGAATTCAGAGACAATGTCTTTGGAGGAAAAACAGGCAAGAACTTTCTCCCTCCCTTGCTACTTGGGAGCTTTAGGCCCAAGAACAAAGGAGGGTTGGGCATCTTAAACCTGGGTATACAAAATGTTGCCATTCTCATGAAACACCTGCACAAGTTCCTCAATAGAGATGATATTCCTTGGGTTAATCTTATTTGGATCTCCTACTACCATGAATTAGTGCCCCAAGGAACTGCACCTTGTGGCTCCTTTTGGTGGAAGGACATACTCAAGCTGCTTGATCAATTCAGAGAATTTTCATGGGTCCAGGTTAACCAAGGAGATTCTGCTTTTGTTCTGGTTTGATAAATGGAAAATTGGTGATTCAGTGCTGCCTTTCTAGAACATATTTCCAAGGCTTTTTTCTTATGCTAAGGACCCCATGGTTTCTGTTAAAGATGGCCTTCTTTGTTCTAATCTCATTGCTTGGTTTAATCTCCCTCTGTCTGAGCAAGCTTTTCAGGAAGTCAACTCTTTGCAGTCCCTCATTGTTTCCCATGAGAGGAATCCTAACTCTAGGATGTCTGGTTTTAGCTATACTTTTTTTAGGAATACCTAGGCAAGGTCAACTTGTTATTCTCTGCCCTGCTGGGCTGCAAATCTTTCCAAGGAGGGATGCATTAGGCTTAACAAGGAAATGGGTTTTAAGAAATAATAAATGGGATGTCATTATAAAAACGAGAAGTAACTATAAAAAAATGCAGCAAACACGTAATTAGTTTATAAAAAATTTGGATTTTGAAAATTTTAATTTCATTAATTGTGCGCGCGCAATGTTTCGTTGGAATTTTTAGGTAATACAAATTTATGTTGAAATTGTATTTAATCTGACTAGAAATTTCGAGATAAAAATATTTCGGATCCCATCAAAATGTGGGAAATTTTATTGAATTCTGTTTTGAACGGTTGGTTGAAATTATTAATCATTGTCCTAGCTAGAAAATGGGTTGTACTTTTAACAAACTGTAAATGGGCTGTAGTAAATTCCATTAGAATTCAAAA
Organism: Triticum aestivum; assembly: GCF_018294505.1. Classification (NCBI taxonomy): domain Eukaryota; kingdom Viridiplantae; phylum Streptophyta; class Magnoliopsida; order Poales; family Poaceae; genus Triticum; species Triticum aestivum. The sequence continues at coordinate 152,102,225 of NC_057794.1, read as the reverse complement.
ATGGGTTGTACATTCTTGCAAATCGCAAATGGGCTATAAGTTCTCTCCCACACACTTGTGGGCCTACTAAGTTGACGTGTCCCCTAAAAAAAGTAAGTTGACGCATATGCCACGCTTTGTCAACTTATAGTCAACACATGGTTCTAGCAGTAGTGGCCGTAGGATGTCCATCCAACGGATGTCGTGCTTCTTCTTCAATCTCGGATATTCTAGCTTCAGCCGCCCAAAAAATGATTCCTCCCCCTGACATCTAGGCGCACCATTTCGGAGGCTGACCTGTGGGCCTACTAAGTTGACACGTACCAAGGGCTTTGTCAACTTAATCAATATAAACGATTCTAGCTGCAGAGACCGTACGATGTCCATCCAACGGCCGTAGTGCTTCTTCAACCTCTGGTCTTCTTGCTCCAGCCGCCCAAACCAGCGCCAATGGGACTGCCTGCTCCCGCCTCCCGTGGCCGGATGTGCTGCCACACAGGCCGCACCGCCCCACCCTACTCCATTGCTGGCCAGGCCATTCCTCTACTCACCCACACCTCCTGTTATTTTCCGGCGACGGCGGCCGGACTAGTAAACCCTCGTACTCCCCACCGCGTGGTAACCACTACCGAGTCTTCCCTGGCTCCATGTCGTTCGCTTCCTGGTGCTCTCGGCGTGCCATGGTCAACATGGTCAACGAATGACATCCATCGGACGTGGACTGTACATGGAGAGGCTGACAGCTGGGTCCACCGCACATAAGGAAATGTCTCCTTATTACGCGCAAAATAATGATTCCTCCACCTAATAGTAGGGACCCATCGGACGGGCCACCGTATTTCGCAAAAAAACATTCCCCCCTGACTGCTGGGACCCACCAGCTACATCTTCCCATGCAAGGAAGTGCGTCCATATTACGGGCAAAAAAATAATGATTCGCCCCGTGACTACTAGGACGCACCAGCTACATCATCGCACGCAAGGAAGTGCCTGACAGTCGGGACCCACCTGGTCGATGCGTACGTAGCGTTGTCATTCTGGTCGCGAATGTGTACATACATACTGATCGATGTAGAGGCGCGCATGTGTCGTAGTAGAGGCGCGCACGTAGCATGTACATGTATGTATAGTGGCCAGGGTGCAAGAAAGAAAATACGGCCACATACGTACATACGGGTGGGGGTCTCGAACGCCTACTCGAGCATACATACGGCCAGGGCTCATGTACATGACTGGGTCGGAACGGAGAAGTTGCGCCGTCGTCGTGTTCCTGGGGAGGCAACGGAATGCGTTGTGTTCATCGGGAGGCAACGGAACGTGTGCTGTTCATCGGGATCCAACCGGCTTGGATGGAACAGATGATGGAAACGAGGCCTGGCGTACCGCAGAACGGAGGAAACGGCCTTGTGTTCGACCGGCCATGGTCGGAACGGGATCCTGTTCATCGGGAGGGGTCTGCGTACCGCAAAACGGAGGAAACGGACCTCCTACGGTGGAAACGGGGTCCTGTTGATCGGGAGGGGTGTGGCGTACCGCAAAACGGAGGAAACGGACTTGTGTTGGAGCGCTATGGTCGAAACGGGGCTCCTATTCATCGGGAGGGGTGTGGCGTACCGCAAAACGGGACTCCACGGGCTACTGTTCATCTCCACCGTTGACTGCCTCCACGGGCTACTGTTCATCCACTGTCGACCTCCTCCAGCCTCCACCTGCGACTGTTCATCCACGGGCTCCTGTTCATCCAACCTCCACCATGCGCTCCTCCACCAGCTACCGTTCAACTAGCCATGTCCACGGGGTCTTGTTCAACCACCTTTCCACGGGCTACTGTTCATCTAGCCCTCCACTGGCTATTGTTCAACCAGCCCTCCACGGGGTCATCCTGTTCATCCAGCCCTCCACGGGGTCCTGTTCATCCACCGGCTCGATCGATCGGGGTACTGTTCATCCAGCGGCAACGACCTCTACTACCATGGGGTCCTGTTCATCCAACCCCCCTCCGGGAACTGTTCATCCAAACCCCCCAACAACACTCACTGTTCATCAAGGGAAGGAGGCAGCAGTGTTCGATCGGCTTCAGTTAGCAGGAGTAGCGAAGGAATCACTCGGCTTCAGTTAACAGCAAGGGATCGATCGCTCGGGTTCAGTAGCGCGTAGCCTGCAGTGCAATCGCTCGGGTTCAGTTAGAGCCCAACGCCTTGCACCCACGCGCGTACGTGTATGAGAGAAACGTGCATCGCTCGGCCCCCGACCACCCACCGTAACCGGGAACTCCCTGAAATTTTCCTCGCCCTCCCTTCTACCACGGTTTTTTCCGTCATGGATAGCCCAAACAATGTCATGCAGCTGCGTCTTCGGCCCGCCCAGGACGAAAAGCCCATTTTCTGCCATGATTTTTTGTCATAGAAGTAGGAGCCACCACATCTATGATGATACCAGGTTTTGTCACAATTATCGTCATAGAAGTGTCATAAGCATGATAGAAAAAAAATCGTTCGGCCCAAAATTTCACAGATGTGTCTTTATTTGTAGCGATATCATCTACGCATAGACCTGGCTCAGATGTCACCATTGGGTAACGTAGCATGCAATTTCAAAAAAATTCCTAACTCACGCAAAGATCTATCTAGGAGATGCATAGAAACGAGGGGGAGAGTGTGTCCACGTACCCTCGGACCGAAAGCGGAAGCATTAGGTTAACACGGTTGATGTAGTCGAACGTCATCATGATCCAATTGATCTATTACCAAATGTACGGCACCTCCGAGTTCAGCACACGTTCAGCTCGATGACGTCCCTCGAACTCTTGATCTAGCAGAGGGTTGAGGGAAGTTTCGTCAGCACGACGGCGTGGTGACGGTGATGATGAAGTGATCCACGCAGGGCTTCGCCTAAGCATCTACGAAGATATTACCAGAGGCGTAAACTGTGGAGGGAGCGCTGCACACGGCTAACAATTGTTGGTGTGTGTGCTAGCGGTGCCCCCCCCCC